>NW_014013184.1:14504-27420 GCF_000611645.1 Monoraphidium neglectum | reverse complement strand
CGCCAGGTCTTCGAGGTGCCCGATGGCTACCGCATGGTCGTCACCTCCGCCCCCCGCGGCAACGGCCTGCAGACCACCCTGCTGCCGCTCATGGGCGACGCCCCCAGCTGGGAGTGGCGCTACAGCATGGACGACGGCGGGGACGTGCGCGTTGAGTTTGCGCGCAACGCGGCGCTCGAGCTGTTCGGCGACCTGGGGGCGCCCGGGCTGGGCGGCGCCGACGAGGACGCGGTCTTGGACTTCATCATCTGATCTGGCGGGATCTGACGAGGTCTGGTTGGGCTCCGGCCGGCGCGGGGCGGCGGGGGCCCTTTCTGATGGGGCAGCTGCCGCTGAAGGATTTAGCATCTGAAGGCCCCAGCGACCGCGAGAGCGGCACGAGGCGGCCGACACGACCCGCATTTCCGCACCCCACCCCCGCCCCCACTCGCCACCACCAAACCCGAGGCTGCCTCCCGAAGCTTGAGTTCGTTTGTTCCCGTCCGCGGCGCGGGGCCCCATGGGGCGGGCCCTGTGATGCGTGCGGGAGCCCCCCCCCGTCCCGCCCGCGTGAACAGCTTTTGTTGTTGTTTCCGAGCTTGATTCATTCTCGCTGATCCGCTCTTTACAGCAGCTCTCTGCCTGGGGTCGGCCATGTGTCGGCTGGGGCGCGGGCCGCCCCTTTCCCAGGTGCCGGCTCGGGCTGCCGGCCGTGCGCGGCCCTCCTTTTGGGTCGTGAAACCCCAACAACGACGCAGCATTGCCCTGCACCGCGGCAGCGTTTGCCCTCCCACCAAAAGCGCAGTCCTCTTCGTCGACGGGCCGCCCCACCGCCCACCTGTCGTGGCGCCTGCCTTGCATCTGTTGTTTTGAAAGCCATGTCGGTCAAGGTCTTAACAAAGGGGCGCGGCCGCGCGCCTGGCTTCGTCGCGCGCGGCCGCCGCCTTGGCTCTCCAGTCGCACCAAATCGGCGCCTCGCGCCAACTGCACCAACGAAACAAAACATCGCCGCGGGCAACGGGGGGCGCCATGCAACTCGCGGCGCGTGCCTACGTGCCCCGTCGAAGCCACTGGTCTCCCCTGTGCATTCTTCCGTTCGCCGCCGATCCGCACGTTGGCCCGGCCGCGCGCGCAAGGCTGCCATAATTCCAGCCGGCGCGCGGGGCCGGGCTGCTGCCGAGACTCGCGCGGGCAGTCTTTGTGAGGAGTGAGCGCGGGGCGCGCCGCCTGGCCGACCGGGCGCGCACCGCTGCCTATTTACCGAGACGAACCCACACGCCCTTGCCGCGGCCGTGCGCTCCTGCTGCGGCCGCGTGTCGCTGTTTTCGCCCGGCTTTGCCCCCCTCCTGGGCCAGCCGCCGCGGGGAGTGCCCACGGGCCCCATGCCGTGCGGCGGCCGGCTGCGGGCGTCGCCGCGGCAACGGCTCATCACACACTCAGCCCTTGGAAACCATGGCACCGAGACGGTTGCGGTTCCTGAGGCGCCATTGTTGATTCAAAGCCGACGCCCGCGGGGAGCAGCCCGCGACGAGACCCCTCGCCCCGCCCCCATGCTCTGGTGCTGTGCGCCGCTGCTTCAGGCGGTGCAGCCGCCAGTCCGATGGTGCGGCCGCCAGTCCGAAGGCGGACTGGCGGCTGCTTTTCGGTTCCTACGCATCGGCTCGCCGGGGGCCTGCGGCGGGGCATCCCCGGGTTCGGCTCGCGCCCGCGCCGCGCCGCGGCGTGCTGAGTGCCCTTCCGCGCAGCCGCCGCGCGGGGCGCCCGTCTTGGGCGCGCTGGCTGCCCCGCGTTTCGTCACAGGTGCAGGGGCGCTTCACTCTCCTGTACCATCATGCCACTTGTCGTTCCTCGGCCGGCCCAGCACCGGCGCCGTCATTTCCCGCGCCCGCCCTGCTGCCTGGTGCACAAATGTAATTACTCTCTTCACTGGCGTGCGTGAACCGCGGCAGCTGCGTGTGGCGTTTTGTGAGAGCGGGCCAGGACGCGGAAAGGGTGGATATCAGGGATACGACCCAATGCTTTCACAAGGAGGCTGCTTGGTTTACCCGTTGCGCCTGGCGCCTGCACCGGTTTGTGTGCCCCCGCTTGCGGCGCCGGGGCGCGTCGCGTGTGCGCGTTGAAATGGGCGCCGACCCTGTCGGCTGGATGAAGCGCGCTGTGCGCACAGAGGTGGGGCCAGAAGCTCATGGGGCCAGGTCCCTCAACATTCACCCAGATGCCCCATCCGCTCGCCGCGTGCCGCCAGGACCGTGCTGGTTTTGACGAGGTGGCGCGGCAGCCGCCACAACAGTATCGCCCTCTGTGCGTAAAGGCGCAGCAGCAGCTGCAGTGTGCGCGCTACCGATGCCCCCGCTGGCAACGACTCTCGGCACAGAGAGCAAAAATGTCGCCACCATGAGGTTGTTGATGCAATGTTGCAGCCGTGCATCGCAGGTCTTGTTGCCAGAGGCCAGCGACGGCAGAGGCGACAGCTTGCGGGCTCAAGGCTTTGGGCACAAGCCGCCCAGTACTGCTGCCCCTGTGATGCCCACGGGCTTATTCCCAGCCTGGCCACGAGAACCCACGACGTCGTCTTGGGTGAATGTAAGATTTCATCAAACAGTTTTTAGGTTAGAAAAGCAAGCACTGTTATCTTCGAAACCGCCACCGGAACGCGGCTCGGCCAATGCTCGCCCGTGCTTCGCTCAGTTTCTAGATAATGTGAGTGAGAAAGAAAAGCAGATGCACCCTTAGCTCCTCTTGATCAGCGGCCGCTAGTCGCAGCCGGCACGCGCTGTGGTCACCGGCAGAAGCGGTCGCTGCAACAGCGCGTGACGCCACGTGCGCGCACGTGTCAGCACAGCCGCCGCGCAGGGGCAGCCATGGTCCAGTATGCTGTGACGCCCACAGGGGCGTACAACCACGAGCATTTGGAAATCGCAATGGAGGTCGGCTATGCCGTCACAGTCACGTTTCTAGTGCTCTTCTCAGGCGTCTTCTCGGGTGCGCACGCTGCGCGAGGGCACGCCGCCTGCGGGGCCCGGCCCCTCCTCCCCCACCATGAACCTAGAAGCAACAACAAAGCAGTCCTTCAGCCAAGGTGTCATCAATCATAGTGGGACTCCGCAGCTGTTGCGTACGAATGCGACTTGATCGATCGCCCGCTCCCCTTCCGAGTCGCAGGCCTCACACTGGGCCTCCTGTCCCTCGACCGCCTTGAGCTAGAGGTGGGCGCAGCAGCTGCATGGTAGCTGCCGGTTGGGTGCTGACTGGGAATGGATCACAGGGTTCTGAACTGACGGAGGCTCAATATCCAGCAGCGTAACAGTCGCACAGGCATGAGGCAGCAAATGCTTCACAACAGCAATCAAGAGGTTGGACATGTCGGTGACGACCGGGATGTGTCGAATCGCAGATGGGTAAAACCGATGATGCCTATGTCCCCCAGCACTCCGCCCGGGTGCACTGACTCCTATCCCTCTCTGCAGGTCTTGCGGCGCAGCGGCACGCCTCTTGAACAGAAGCGCGCCGCGAAGCTGCTGCCTCTGGTGTCCAACCCCCACTGGCTGCTGTGCACGCTGGTGATGTGCAACGCAGCTTGCATGGAAACAGTGAGCTGCTGCAGTGCAGAGGCTGGCCTGTTTGAGGGTGACCAGTGCAGTGCCACGTTGGCAGAGTAGCTTGGCCCATATCGTTTCCGTACTTCCACCGTGCAGCAGTGCACCGACACGCCGTGCCCTGCCCCTGTTCCTGTCCCTTGTACCCCCCCCCCACACACACACACCACCACCATCACCGCCACCTTCCCACCAGCTGCCCATCTTCCTCGACAAGCTGCTGGACCCTGTAGCGGCCATCCTCCTGTCTGTCACCGCTATCCTGCTGTTTGGTGCGTCCGTGCCCGACCTGCATGATTGACACCACCGCTCCCTCATTCACACCACCCCTTAGCAATCACCCCACCCATATTACCCCAGCCCCACATTCCCACCTTGATCCAACAACTGCCCCCCCCCTCAGCCACCGTTCCCGCTCGCTGGCCAGCCAAACAAGATTCAGCATAAGATCCATGCCACATTTGCCAGCGATTGCACACGACGGCCTCCTGAGGACTTTGTCACACCCGTCTTCTGCCCTGATGTCCCTTTGATATGCAACGCAGGCGAGATCATCCCGCAGGCAATCTGCAGCAGGCACGGCGTCGCCGTTGGCGCCAGCGTCGCGCCCGTCGTGCGCATGCTGATGTGGGTTTGCGCGCCCGTCAGCTGGCCGCTGGGCTGGGTGCTGCACAAGGCGCTTGGTCGTGAAGACCCACTGTTTCCGCGCCAGCACCTTCAGACGATTTTGAGCCTGCACGGCCAGGACGCCGGTGCGTTTGATTGCGCTGTTGGCACGCAGCTGCTGGGGACGACTGGCCTCGAGCGCTGAGCTCAAGTGAAGCGCTGCTGCTCTGCCGATGGTGGTTCTATCTGAACGCGCTCTCTGCATGGCGCACACATGCATGTCTGTGGCCTCACAAACCGGAGGCCTCTCGCAATAGCCACCGGGCCGTGATCTGTGTCTGCTGAGCGTTGAGCGCACAGCGGCCATCACGCAGGCGGTTGCAAGGGCGCGAGATGGCGCTCTCACCGGTACCGCTTCCTCGCTCACAGGGATGGGCGGGACCCTGACTGCCGATGAGGTGGCGGTCATGAGCGGGGCCCTGGAGCTGACAATGAAGACCGCCTCTGTGGCGATGACGCCCTTGTCCAAGGTAATCAACGCCCAGAACAAGACGAACAGGCAAGGTTGCGCCCCCTTGTACTGCTGACCCCACACGGGCGTAGACACACACGGAACTTGGTGGCGCTTGGGCTTGGTAGCGGGCGGCAGCTTGGGTACTCCCTTGCAAGCGCCCCACCGCTGCCCCCCCCCCCAGTATGCGATGCAAGCGCCTTTGCATTGCCCATCATGCCATGTCATCGAGTCAGGTGTTGGACCCAACCCTCCATGCCCTCCAAAGGTGTTTGCGATCTCCGAGAATGCCGCCTTGGACGACACACTGGTCGACGACATCCTGGCCTCGGGGTACTCGCGCATCCCCGTCACAAGGTGCGCCTGAGCCGTGCCACAGTCGAGCGAGCGTTGTCCACCGGCTGTGATATTATGCAAGCAAGGTCTCAGACAACTTTGTATTCAACCTCAGGGACGACGACCGCACCCAGATCGTGGGCCTGATCCTGGTGAAAGAGTTGCTGGAGCTGCTGCGGCGGTGGAGCGGAAAGGGAGACCCGCCGCGCGTCAGGGAGCTGCGCGTGCGGCCGGTGCCGCGGCTGCCGGCGATGGCGCCACTGTATGACGTCCTGCGCTTCTTCAAGGTGGGAGGCTTAGAAACAGGCATGTGTTCTGCTGAGTGGAGCCTTTTGGGCATTGAACCCCTTGGAGCATCTTCACTGGCCTTGGTCTGTTGCGTCGGATACAGCATGCGTCCAGACTTACGGAGTGGGCACTATTCAAAGTGGTACAAGCCTGATCACGCTGAAGCAGCCCGCGTGCGTGTATGCGTGTTTAGCCTCAAGGACTTTCAGGGCATGCATCCAAGGAACCAATGAGTGTGCACGCTGCGCCCCATTCGTTGCACTCGCACCATGCAGACTGGCCACAGCCACCTGGCGGTCCTGATGGCACCCCCTGGGTGCAGCGAAGACGACACCACACGCGTGGGCCGTGCCGCCACCATCGACGCACTGCAGCGCGCCAGCATGCTCCCGCCCTTTGCGGGGCCCTTGGATGCGAGCGGCGGCCAGGGTGTTGCAGGCACAGACGCAGCAGGGCGCGTGTCCCACCACTCTTTGCAGATCCAACCCGCAATCTCACCTGGCAGACAAGAGGTTGATATTGAAACTACCGCCTCGGTCGACAGTGGACGCCTTGCAAGCTTGTTTTCAAAGCTGCGAGGCCATCTGTCAAGCACCCGGTCACCCACGTTTATACAAGCTGGTGGCGGCGTGGGCATCTCCAAAGCGGCAGCCAAGAGCCCCTTTGTGGCTAAGCAGGCACCGGCGCTGTCGCCGAGCGGCACCCCCTCGGCATTTGCAGCAGCGGCTGATTCATCATTTTCAGCCGACCTGGGTGTCAACTCCCCTGGCCGCCTGGTAACGCGTCAAGGGGCAGCTGCTGGAACGGTGCCTTGTGGAATCATCACTCTGGAGGGTGCGTGCACACATAGCAACGCGTTACTAGGGGCCATGTTTTGGCGGCAGAGCGGGGGGCATGGGACCTGTCAGGCAGCTGTCTCCGCATGTGTGGCTATGTATGCTGGAGCCCTCTCATCAAGCATAGCTACATTCCCGTACGAAAGAAGGCGCTTGCACGCGCGCACGCACACACGCGTGCACGCGCGCTCGCACGCACGCACGCACGCACGCACGTGCGCGCGCACACACCCACACATACACACACTCACACACTCTCTCTCTCTCTCTCTGTCTCCCCCTCCCACACACACACACAGATGTGATTGAGGAGCTCATGGGCACCGAGATTGTTGATGAAACAGACCGCTTCCTAGATCATGAAAAGACAACACCCGTTGACATGGACAGGATGGTGGCTGAGCTGCCAGTCAATGTGAGCCGCAGCACATTGCCACAGCCACGCATTGTAGTCCACGAGCAGCTGTCGATGGAGCTCCATGAGGGGCGGGGGGCGCGCCACGATAGGTCTTTGGACATTTACCTGCCGACCTATGCAGGTTGCTGCTCAGCAATGTCATCCCTCAGCACAGCGCCGCCCGCGGACAGGTCGTGGTTGCTGCAGCAGCCTTGAGCACGTTGGAAGAGTGCCGCTGCGCCATATTGACATGTTTGGTGCCCGCATATGCGGCTGGAAGGACAAGCTAGTCCGACTGCCTGCTGCTGACTTGACTCCCTGCTCTGCTCCCACCGCTCCTTCTTGCCCCTTTCGCTTTGTCGCGGGCCACACAGGTGAGGACGCTGCTGCGGCTGGGGACAGCGATGAGCATGCTGCGGCAGAAGTCAGTGATCAGCCAGCAGCAAGTCTCCACAGCACGCAGTGTCACATGCACGGCGTCCCTCACGCCGCACACTTCAACGTCAGCCGGGGTGGAGGTGGAGGTGATGCCTCAGCCATGACGTGCATGCACCTTGCATTGACAAGTTGAGTGATGAGATTGAGAAGAATTTTGCTGCCTCACCCCCTTGATACAATCTGCAACCATTGGAGCCTGAAAATTGGGCCACTGCTCATTTTTTGGCTGAATGTTTGTTTTGTGATTTTCAAGGAACGTCTGTGGTTCTTGGACATGTGCACCCCGTCATTGGAGCAAACTCTCCGGTTGTCCCGCCGCCTGTTCCGTTGCATGTGCCTCCCCTGAGGCAGGAGCGTTGATAAAAATCGCTGCTTCCTACCAGCACCTATCAAAAGCTTGTTTGTAATTGATCTCGAACTTTGTAGTACATTGTAGCTCGGCCATTACGAAGTTTGGTGGTCTCGACGACTCGTGCTCGCGTGCGTAATTTCGGACGCTTTTTTTCTGGTCTCGAAACTCACCGGAACCGACGTCATGGGGGCCGTCAGCAGCAGTTTGCATGGCCGTGATCTGCGGCCAACCCGCGTCGACCATCGCGACCTGGGCAGGGCCTCGTACGAGCCACATGCAAGCCATTGGAGTGTGCGAGCAGCAGGTGGGCCTCGCAGCACGTGTTGAGCGCCCTCAAGGCCCCTGACACATCATGACGATATTGTTCCTGCTGCATCTGACGGTTGCTCACAACCGCACAGGTTCGCTGTCCGCAGGAAGCACGAGCAGTGCCAGCAGCATGCCAGGAATGGCCAGGGACTCTGACTGCGAGAGCACAGACGGCGACGACGATGCTGATGACGCGGCGTGTGCTGTCGCAGCCGTGCCACACTGCAGCAGTGCACACCCACCTCACCTTGTTGTTGGCTCGGTGGTGTGGCAGACGCCAAGCGGCGGCGGCCCTGAAGGTGTGCATGGGTCTTGGCGATTAGAATCCATGTATTACTTGACTGGTGAGGTTGGAAAGTCCTTGGTTGCTGCGCCTCACTTTGCTTTGCTGCAGCATACAAGCCTCGATTTTGGTTGCAATCAGGCATCCTCACCAACGCACGAAACGCACTCCCCCCCCCAAACACACACACTGATCACAGAGCTTGTCTGGGACGTGGGACCCTCCGATCTTTTAAACCTTGGATTTGCAACCTCGGGCTGCCCCGATACTGTTGGCCCCGTCACCATCGATGACAACGAGCCTGCCGCCTCTGGAATCTCTCAGCCATCCACGAGCCTGCCACGTCCACGGCTGACGTTGCCGGCAGCAACGCCCCTGATCGCCAGCCCAGTCTTTATTGTGCCGTCAGCCCCCCAGGGGGTCTTGTTGGGTGACGAGGCTGGCCCCATGGCAACGGCGTGGTGCGACGGGGCGCCTTTCAGGGCCTGTGACTAGTGATGGGTTTTGTGTTGGTCGGCAAGGCTTGTCTCTTGCGTTATGCAACAATGCTCTTGTGCTACCACTCACTGAACCCCACCTGCTTGCCTGCAGCCGGCTTGCTGCGGGACTGCAAGCAGCTGCGAGCCTGCCACCCTGGACAACGCACACAAATCGCGCAACCGCCCCCACAACCCTCGATTCCCCAGGCGTCTCCTGTTGCGCGCCGAGCCCGCCGCAGCCCTTGCTAGCAGCGCCCGCTGGTCCCAACGCCCCTCCAAGACGCAGCCAGCGGAGTCTGACGAGCGCCATGCAGCGGCAGAGCTCCTGCTCGAGCGGGCGCCCCTCCTGCCGCCCCTTGCCAGCCGCCGCACCGTGACCCCTGCCGGCTCCTCCAGCACCACGGCGGCCACACCAGAGGCAGCGGCGTGCGCTGCAGCATGCCAGGTGCTGGTGCGTGTCGAGCTGCCAGGCTGCTGCGAGGCCGTCACGTTGGCCCCCCTTGACGAGGTGTTTGCGCCACCTGGCGTGGCCGGGCTGCTGGCGGGCGCCACAGATGCGGCAGCGCTTCAGCGTGAGTGCGCGTGCTCAAGATCTGGTTTGGATACCAGGGAGCATGTGGGGACCCGGGCGGGGTTTTGACCAGCTCCAGTGCCTCAGTTGGGGGTACTCATGGTGGTATGTAGGTGGGCGTAATCACGGACAGCAAGGTACCCAAGCCCGCATCATCGGCCGACCTGACGTGTACGTGTGTCTCACGTGGCACGTGCGTCTGATGTTGTGTCATTTTTCAGCGAGTTTTTGCAGGCGATGCCTTGCCTCAAGGGCCGAGCGGAAAAGCGGCACGGAGCGGCTGTGTCAGCGCCCGCAATCCTTGTCACCCTCAGCTCAAGTACCACGGTTTCCACTCTGCAATCCACACACGCACAAACCGATGGAGATCGCCCACTGCAATGATCAACCGCAGGGTCAATAGGCAAGTTCCAGCTCCCCATTTTGCCATCAATCGAAGCCTACTCCACCCCTGGCAACGCCGTCGTCAGCGACGACGCCACCGACGTGCAACCAGCGCCCGACGCCGCTCGGCAGCCCCACAGCGCTGGGACCAGCAGCAGCAAGCAAGCGGGCCGCCGCACCGGTCACCTTGACAAGAGGCAAGATGCTGGTGCCGCTGCAGCTGGCACCACCAGCGACAGCCTCGGCCGCGGAGGTGTTGACCCCTCGATTTTGGTCAAGATCACAGTGGCCTTCCGCAGCCTCGACCTGGTGCCAGTGACGCCCTCGCAGCCGCAGCTACAGCCGGAGGCGCATTCTGCGGCCGAAACCGCCTCAGCTTCAGTCCATGGGGCTGCGGGGAACCGTGTTTGGCCCCTCCCTGCCATCCTCGCCGCGGGCAGCGCCGCCGTGGCATCGGGGCTGGCGTCCCCGCAGAGCTCGGTCCTGGCCACCTTCGCCGGCAGCCCCTGCGCCGCTCCCTCGGGCCCCGCGCCACCCCCGCCCCAATGCACGCCGCCCCTGGCCGCCGCTGCAGACGCGGCAGCCGCTGCATCGAGTGCGGGGGCCCCGCTCATCCTGCACCACCTCAGCAGCCGGCCCCGGCTGCTCCTGATTGACGGCTTCTGGGGGGATGAGATGTGCGCGGCGCTGATGGCGGCAGCTGGCCCGAAGCTGACGAGAAGCCGGGTGGCGTCTGGCAATGAGACGCCCTCCAGGACTTCGTGGAGCCACTTTTTCATCAAGGACGCGGCCGAGACGCCGCTGATCAGGTGGGCTGCTGGTGCTCAGATTGATTGTTTGGTGGTGGCGGATGAGGGGCGGGATGAGCCGACGGAGGTGCTGACAGGCTGATGGGCGCCTCCCCGTCGAGCAGCCTGATTTGTGCTAGTGTGGAAGCCATGGGGGAAGTCGGGCAGGAGTATGGCCTGGTTTGTTGAGAGGCACGGGCTGCAGGGGGTGTAGCGGCACCTGGGGCGCTGCCGTGCTGGCAACATCAGTGCTGAATCGAGGGTGCCGAGTAAATGTCCATTTGCCATGTTTCTACACCAGGAGTGCCGAGGCCTCCATTCAGGCGCTGTTTGCAGCACCTGCGGTGCTGGGTGGCCGGCCGCGGCTGGAAAAGACCCAGGCGCTGCAGGGTGGGTAGGTGCTAGCTTTGGCCGACCAAGTTGGAACTCGCCTGCTTGGTGGGGGGGGGGGCTTGGGACCACCAAATGCACTCCCTGCCCTGCCCTGTCCTGTTGGTAACCATGCGACGCTGTGTATAAGCACGCCATATGCATCCTGTGATGTGTACCCTGCGATCAGCGTTCCACTCATACACTGAAGCACGCCCACAATGCCGCACAAAACCCCCAGTAATCAAGTACCACGAGGGAGAGTTCTATGAGCAGGTTTGTGCTGCGCGTGCGCAAGGGGGTCGGGAGGTTCCAGGCATGAGGGCTGGAGCCGGTATTGCTATGATATTGATGCCTGTCACGCACTCAACTTCCGTATTGTGTTTTTTCAGGAGGATGCCCGTCATTGTGCTGCTGCTAGGGGGCCGCATGTACTGCCTGTTTGCACTTGCCCCTTCATCTAGCAGTGATATTCGCACCGCACCAACTGCATACATGTTGCGGTGCTGGTCCCTCCCTAGCTTCCTGCTCTCATGACCGCTGCGCTCTGGGCTCCAACCCAGTGTGGCACCTGCACCAGTCCATATGGGAGAGTAAATGACCCCCGCCCGCGCTGCAGCCCTGAGATACATCCCTGCCTTGCTCTTGCCTCGGCCTTCCAGCATTATGACAACCGTGCAGGCGCACCCCTGACCCGCGATGCCACCATCATTGTGTACCTCCAGGACACGAAAGAGGTGAGCACCACAGCTGCTGAGGCCTGGCTGTTGAGCTGTCAGCAAGCAGGGGCATCCAGCAAGAAGGCCTGAATCTGTTGAGCTGCTCAGGTCAGGCCAGCTGCACACAACGGCCCCGTGTGGGGCAGAAGTGGTCTTACAATTGACAGCACTATGTGTCATGGATGCCCATGCAGGGCGGTGCTACTTTGTTCCCCCGAGCGGTGCTGTCAAGGGCCTATGACCCAATCCCCAGCCGTGCCGGACGCAGCATGCCGGCAGCCGCACAGCAGCTGCGAGACAGCGCCCCTGATGCCGTAGCTCACGCGAAGGGCTTTGCCCCTGAAAGCGGCGAGTTTGGCGGCAGTGGCGACGGCGGCCGCAGGCGTGCCGCGCTGCCGCCGGGGGTGCTTGCTTCAGAATGGGGGGAGCCGGGGATCAGGGTGCTGCCGCGGCGCGGCCGCGCCGTTCTGTTCTGGTGGGTAGGACACACGTATAACACTACGTTGATGATGATCATCTGATGTGTGGGGCAATGTGGCTGTCCAGGGGCTGCACTCTCGCACCTGCTGTTGCTTGTGCAACGGCAGTCGTCACCTGTTCACCCTCATGCGAACGGCCCTGCGCCTCTGCTGCCCTGAAGCCCCAGCCGCTGCAGGTACTCTTGCGTGCGTGCGACAACGCCCCACAACCATCTCACAGGTCGCGCCGTCCGGACGGCGGCGAGGACGTCGCCTCCATCCACGCGGCTGAGGTGGTGCGGGGGGGCGACAAGTGGATCGCAACGCGCTGGATGAGGCAGGCGGAGTGACGCGCGGCTCACGGGGCGTCCCCAGTCGGCACAAGCATTTCATATCTGATGTCACAGCTAGCGGCGTCAACAATGCAGAAGTGCATTTGTGTGCAGGTCCTTGGGGTTGCCACCGCCCGCTGGTTGCTGGCTGAATTTTCACAGCACACACCTTTCCGGACAGCGCATCGTGCTTTAAATCAGGGCAGAGGCACAAAAGACGAGACAGCAGAACGATTTGGAACAATCGAGCTGTTTTTGAGGGCGGGACCCAGTGACATCACTGACAGCAGCCGCCGGCAGCAGTGCAGGGCATCACTCTGCCTGTCTGCATCCTTTCTCACTTGCGCGACCAGTGCATCTCGTCCGATGAACCCGGGCCGGTTGCGGGTGTTTCTTGGCGGCTGCCTGTTGCTTGGGACTGGGCATTGGCCACAAATGCACTGAAACGGCAGCAGGGCTCAGGCTGTGTTGCTGCCGCTGCAGTCTGCGGCTTGTTGATGCCGGGCAGGCGCTGCCAATCCACAGCTGCTTGGGTACATGTGCAAATTTGATGGCGCTGACGGTCGCTGCCGTCTGCCCAACAGGTGTCGAGTCGCTGCGCGTTGTTACAGGTAGCGTGGCCTTGCGGGTGTGGACGGCATGGTGGCTTTCAACGCCTCGGCGTGCTGTCTTTATTGCGGCTCTGCACTTCACAAGGATTACCGGGACACTTTACAACGCATAAAAGCCAGGCAACATAGGTATAAATATCATGTTGTTTGCCCCATTACAACCTGATATATGCTCTTATTCCAGACGGCTGGTGGATAGCGTTTCTCGTGGGGCGCTGGTGTTGGGGGCGCCCCCAGACCTGCACAGAGCATCGCCGCGTAGGCAGGTTGTCAA
>NW_014013184.1:0-13982 GCF_000611645.1 Monoraphidium neglectum | reverse complement strand
GAGAGGTAGCGGCGGTGGCAGGGCGTGCGAGGGTCAGGTCGGCATGTTGCATGCAGCATAAAATCAACTTGTGCCGCTAGCACATGACAGCGGCGATCCAGCCACATCCTCGCCGGCGTCAATATCGCCAGGTGGTCGGCTGGCATGCGGCGGGGCCGCGGACCAGTCAAGCACGGCAGGTAGTTCTCGTTCATACCGGGCTAAACCGCTGCTTTGAAGTCTACGTTTTTGCCTGAACACTTCGGTATAGCCAAAGGCTCCCCTACACGATAGCACGGCTAAGTGATCTGGAGGCCAGCTGAGCTCATAACACGCAAAGGCGAAGATAGCTCCTGCCTGACTTCGGTTAGTGGTCCGACGCGGCCTGCATGACGAGGGTGACAAGTTCGGGTTCCCCGCTCGTCACGCCCTCTTTGCGCCCTGGCTCGACTATGATCTGAATAGAACCTGCAACTGTTTTAAGCACACGTGCTGCATGGCGTGGTTGGTCTCCGAGCTGAGCACGCGGGCTTCAACCCGCGCGGTGGCCTCGCAAACAAGCTGATTGTACACGCCAACGTGCTTTTGACAGCAGGTTGAGGTTACTGCCGTCGCCGTAGCTCGCCAGACAGTGCACGCGCAGCGCCCCCGCCAGAGCAGCGTAGCGGGCGGCCCGGGGAGGCACGGCCGGCGTCTCCGGCGCCGCGCCACAGCAGCGTCGCCTCCCAGCTCTGCGAATGGCTAGTGGCCAGCAAGTTGCACCTCGTACCTCCGCAGAGAATGGTCTGCGCGCCCCGATGCAGAACCGAGCACAGGTGCGGGGCCCCTGCTGCAAGCCATGTGTCGGGGTGGTGCCTGCGATTGCGATGGAGGGCGCTGGTGCAGCCATGCGGCCGTCCTCGCACAGACCAACGCCTCACAGCCGCCATAGAACTGGCGTTGCAGCCCGGCCGTCGCGCAGCAGACGGGGCAGCAAGACCTGCGGCGCGCACCCTCTCCCATCCAGTCGTCCCCCCAACCCACCGCAACCGCCTGCCCGGAACCCACGCGCGCGCGACGCTCCCCCGCACGCGCCCACCCCCTCCAGACTGAGGCGGTAGACCTGGTGTCGGACTCCGACACGGAGGACAGCGAGGACATGACGGGCAGCGAGCAAGGAGACCCCTCCTGGATCTCCTGGTTCTGCGGCCTGAGGGGAAATGAGTTTTTCTGCGAGGTGGGGCGACGCCTGGCGCAGACGCACACGATTGAGCGCGCGCGCGCATGTGTGTGCGTGTGGGTCTGCACACAGGGGTGTGAGGTGGAACAGGCTTGGGTTTGAGCAGCAGTCGCATTTTCAGGGTTGCTGCAAATCGCGCAGCAGCTGGTGTTGAAACGGCTGTGGTGAGTGCGGCGTGCAGGCAGCGCGTGGGCAGATGAGAGTGACGCAGCCAGGCGAGGCAAGCTGCCAGCCTGTGGCAGCGGTCGCAGCCAAAGCCCACAACTGCTGCGGCTGCTGTGTCTCCCACCGGGCGCAGCGGACCCCAGGCTGTCGGTTCGGCGCCTGCACCTCCCCCTTGAGCTGCCACCCTTTCGATTCAACGCCCACCCACGGCCATGCTCATCTCGCCCCCCCCTCCCCCATCGCGCCGCATTCAACAGGTTGACGAGGACTACATAGAGGACGACTTCAACCTCAGCGGCCTCTCAGGGCTGGTGGGTGCCACCCGGTGGCGCACGCGCAGCGGCGAAGGTTACCTCACCTGTGTGTGCGAGCCTGGGAGTCGCTTGCCCTACGTGCCCCCCAGTGGGGTCAGGCCAAGAGCTTTCCTCGTGGCGACAGCCCTGGAGAACAGCTTGGCGGTTGCAACTGCCGTCGATTCGTGCACTCCCACCACTCCCGTTGCAACGGCTGACGCCCTGCAGGTGCCTTACTACGAGTACGCGCTGGACATGATCCTGGACAATGAGCCGCCGCAGGACATGATGCTCACAGAGTCACAGCAGGTGGGGTGCGGGGTTGGGGGTGGGGCAGGCACACACCAGTACGCCTGAAGTAGTGAGCAGCACGCATACGTGCACGGTCGAAGATGTGTGTGCGCCTGCGTGTGCATGACTGTGCGGGTGTGCATGTGCGTCTCAGCTGTGGGTGTTTGCTTGAGCAGGACGTATCCACAGCAGCAGGTCGCAAAGCTGCTCAGTCGATAGTCGGGCTGGCTAGGGAGCAGGTGTGAACCCAGCCTTGGCGCTTCATTGAAAGCCAGATCCAGCACCTCCCCAACCCCCCAAGGCTGCAATCCCCACAAACCCCGCGACCCTCCGCGCCGCCAACCCCCAGGAGCTTCTTGAGAACGCGGCCGAGATGCTGTATGGCCTCATCCACGCCCGCTACATCGTCACCGCGCGCGGCCTGGGGGCGATGCTGGAGAAGTTCAAAAACGTCGACTTCGGGCGGTGCCCTCGGTGAGCTTGGGCGGATCTGATCCTGATGTGCCGCAATGCGCCGCGTGCGGCGCACACCTGCATGGCTGCCGCGCTCCTGAGCTGCCCGAACGCACAGGCGAAGCCTCCACTGCGGTTGCTGCGCCGGCGCTGACGAGCCCCTGACCCCCTTCTCTGCCCACCACACCGCAGCGTGCTGTGCGAGGGGCAGCCGTGCCTTGCCGTTGGCACGAGCGACCTGCCAGGCCAGGCGACCGTCAAGATCTTCTGCCCAAAGTGCGAGGACATCTACTATCCACGGATAGACTACCAGGTGAGCGTGGCTGGGCCGGGGGGCGGCGCGGCTGTGGCCGGTGCGTGCGGTGAACGTCGTGCGTGCGGGCATGTTTTGGGTGGGTAGGTGGGGTTACTGCTGCGGTTGGCATTAGGCCATATGTGTTATGTAAGCCCTCAAGGGATCTGCACGGGTTGTGAGTGCAGGCCTGTCGTGCCGGCCCGCGTTCAATCACATGCCATCGCAGCTCACACCCCTGCCGCCCCTCCCCCTGCCATCCTCCGCGGCCGGCGCCTGCGCAGTGCTCGATCGACGGCGCATTCTTCGGCAGCACCTTCCCCCACCTGCTGTTGATGACGTACCCTATGTATCGGCCCCCGCGCAGCGCGGACGCTTACACCCCCAGGTGTGCGTGCGGGCAAGCGCTCAGTCATGCACACGTGCGTGTGCGTGCGTGCATGCGACGGGTGCAGGAACGCGCCTGCCAACACGCAGAGGCGAAGCGCGGGTGCGGATCGGGGGCGGCCGCAGGACTGTGTACAGGGGTTTGGGTGTCCAGTGCGATGTGGCGAACTGACTCCTGCCTGCTGCTCGCCTGTCGCCCTGCCTTGCTGCACCCATTGCCGCAGGGTGTTCGGCTTCAAGCTGCACCCGTCTGCCTACAACAACGGCGGCTCCGGCGAGCGCGGCCCCGGCGTGCGGCAAATCGCGGCTGGCGCGCGAGCAGGCAACGGCGGTGCGGGGGCAGGTGGCGGCGCCGGCGCGGCAGACGGGGCCGCGCAACAGGCGCGCGGGGGTGGCGGCCCCAGCGGCAGCGGTGCCAACGCCACGGGTGGAGGCGGGGGCGCGAGGGCGGGCGGCGGCGGCGCCGGCGGAGGCGGCGGAGCGGGCGGTGGTGGCGGGCAGGGCGATGAAGAGGACATGGCTGCGGGAAGCCAAGAGCAGCAGCACACACCTCCGCCGCAGCAGCAGGAGCAGCAGCAGCAGCAGCAGCAGCAGCGCCAGGCGCAGCAGCGGCCCGGCCAACAGGCCGAGGCAGCTGGGACGTCGGGCAGCGTTTGATCCCCGGGTAGCTGCTCGCGGCCTGGATGGTCCCCGTTCTCCCTTTCATTTGACCAGCTGCGTGGCGCTGGCGGCATGCTGTCAACTTTCGTGCGTGCCCCGCGGGCAGGTGGAAGCCGCAGAGCCCACACGCGGCGGGCACATGGCGTGTGAGGGGGTGAGGCCTCACTGGCCGGCGGTGCGACTCCGAAGGGGGTGCAGCGGCGTTCGCTGCCTCACTGCCGCCCGCGGCTGCTTCGCACGACCGTCGCCGATTTGATTGCCCCTTCTACTGACCCAACCTGCTACCTGATGCGCCGGCAGCTTTGCGCCTGCCAGGGTGGTGCCTTCAGATCTTGCTTTGCCGACACTATTCGGCGACGCCACTTGCGGTGTGTGTTGGGGGCGACCCATGTTTTTATACGTGTAGTGCGTGCTCGCGACGTGGGCTGTGATGTCATTTTTTGTGTCTTGTACATGGTGTAAGAACCTCGTCTTTGCGAGGCCTGGCCGCTTTGGTCAGCTGGCCTCAAGGGGGGGGGGGGATTGGCAGGCCAGGGGGAATGGTGAAGGTGGCAGATGCGGCTTCAGCAGCGACGCCCAGTGCACTCTTGTGAAGGGGTATTGTGATTCCTCGCAAGCGAAGCCTTGTGCGTGCACGAGTGGCGTGTGCAGTGCCTGAAATGAGCACTGATGGGGCACCCAACAGGCGGTCTGGTGGTTGGCACCTGCGCCTGATTTGTGCTCCCTCCAACAGACGCTGTGAATATTTTTACTGAAGCCACACAATACCCCTTCATTGAACCGCGACAGTTCGTTGCCAAGGGCCGATCTATTGCACACGAGCACGTACAGGAGCCGATTGAGGCCATCAAGGGACAATCATAGTTTGACAGCAATCATGCAGGTATGAGCTGTGCTGTTGAACACTCCAGTGGTGATGTGTGTGTTCGCAAGGCCACAACTCCTCTCTGACGCAGGTTCAAGCTTGCAGGATGAACCGCGTAGGCTTTGGGAGCTGCGTGAGCCCGTGCCTGGCCGCCAGGTGCGCGCCGCATCTGATCCCGCACCGTGACGCCTTGCTCTGCCCATGCAGCACCGAACCATCGCTACCTGGCCCCTTGTCCCATGCTTCTGGTTTGCGTCGGGCCCGACGCACACGCGCTGTAAGTGGCAGCCTTGCCTCATCCCATGCGCGCTCCTTCGCAGCCGGCTTGCCACTCCTGCTCCGGTTGCGATGGCGGGGCGTCGGCTGGGCGCGCGGATGGTCGCACTTGCTGGGAAGCCGGCCAAGTCGACCGGCAATGAAGCGCTGGACAGTGCAATCAGCGTTGGCAAGGGGCTGGTGGACAGCGCATCCGAGCTGGTGCCGGAGAGCGTGCCGCGACCGGTGGCCAAGGGTGGCGTGGCGGTGGCTGGGGGTCTGCTGGCGTTCTGGCTGCTCCAGAAGGTCAGTGCCACCTGGACCCTGCAGCGCCGGTCCTTCGCAGGGGCATAAGTAGGGTCGGATGCACTTGTGTTAGTTGTCACCGAGCCCCTGGCGGCCGCTGAGGCCTGGATGGCCGGCGAATTGAGCAGCAGCGCGTGCTCCAAAGCTGAGGCGATCGCCATCAGATCGCCCTGCTACCCCAACATCCATGCGTATCATCCGCGAGCATCACGGCGCTTTTTGGCACGCCACGCATTTACAGGTGCTGTCCACTCTGCTGACTGTGGCCCTGCTAGGAGGCGCCGCCTGGCTGTACTTCCGGTCCCAGTCTGGCAGCGACGATAGCGGAAGCAGCAGCGGTGGCGGTGGCGGCACATCGGACCCGTCAGACCCGCTTGGCGAGGCACGCAAGATCATGGACAAGTGAGATGATGACCCGGGATTTGCAGGCATGCATGTCTTTCGTGGGACCTGTCTTTGTGTGCATTTGTGAACGCATGTATGTGCGTATGTGAGCGCAAGTGTGAATATGTGCGAGCGTGTGTGCGAGTATGTGTGGGGGTATGTGTGTATGCATGCATGCTGTGTTTGGTCAGTGTTGAACCAAGGGTGAGCCAAGTCATTGGCTAGCGCTTTTGCTGCCTGGTGCGATTGTGATGGGCGTGTGCAGCTCACTAGGAGAACTTGTAGCGGATCTTTGAGGCGGCAAGAGCCTTGGTTTCCCGCAGTGCGG
Organism: Monoraphidium neglectum; assembly: GCF_000611645.1. Taxonomy (NCBI): domain Eukaryota; kingdom Viridiplantae; phylum Chlorophyta; class Chlorophyceae; order Sphaeropleales; family Selenastraceae; genus Monoraphidium; species Monoraphidium neglectum. The sequence goes on along the minus strand of NW_014013184.1, from coordinate 8,105 downwards.
GACAGCACCAGGGCTTGCTGCGCAGTGCCAATGGGTACCTGGAACAAGCAGAGTTCAAAGTAACCATTTATACTTCCGAAGCCTGGCGCTCTGCTGCAACACGGGCCCATGCACCAGAACGTTGATGACATCACCTGTTACTGTGCAAACCCTGCGACCCATCGCCACCTGCAGGTACCGATGAATACCTTCCTGAGATATCCATAAATTTCCAATATGTGTTCCGCTTGGTACGGAGTGCTTTGCATCGCTGATGGATACATTTCTTCGACAATTGTGAGTTGTTGAGTGTCGAGGTGGCAGTGGCGGGTTTTGGTTGCTTGCAAATTTTTGACGGCCCAGGTGCCTGAGGGTCAACAGCGCAAGACGTGTAATATTTGAAGTGAACAGCAGCTCTGTCGCTGTGCAGCACGCATGCCGCAGTGCACACCATCCCGGAACGCACGAGGTGCAGCAGATTGACATGCCCACGTCTCTCGCACCCCGCAAGTCGCGGTACAAGGCGCCCTGCCTGGTAAACACGCCGGTGTAGGAACCAGTCTAGCTGTCACGTGCACCCGGCTCTCGTGCGCTCATACGGTACCCCACTCGAACGGAAGGCAGAGCTATTTTCATTTTGTGCGGAACATCAATCAACAGCAGTGTGCGTCCACGTTTCTGGCAGTCGCACCTCACGCGCCTATCGTGCTTGCATATAACAGTTCTCCAGGAATCGTCCTTTTGAACTCGATCGAAGTAGCCGTCTGTGCCACGCAGGCTTCTTCTGAGCCTGCCGCGTGACACACATACCTTATTTTAGTGGTCACACGGTCTTTTGCAGAATCTAAGAGGGCGTGGTCCCCGGGGCGGCCGAGGTGTGTCGGTCGCACGGGACGATCGGCAACTTCTGATCGGCCGCATGGAGCTGGAGGACGCCCTTTTCTTTGAGGAGGCCGACGAGGGCCGCTGGCCGGGTAGCGAGCACAGCGATGACGAGCACGCTGAGGCCCCAGCTGCAGCCGAGCCAGCGCATAACGGTGTAGATATAGCAGGTCCGTTTTACGCTTGCTCATCTTGAATGTAAAGGCTGCGCATAGGACTGGTCGCTGGGCGATTCGCCATCGGTCGCTGTGTCGCGCCCTGATTGTCATGCCCGCAGCACGCGCCATGGCGCTGTGCATGTGCTCGACAGCACCTCAGCCCTGCCCTGGGCGCTGCAGCCAGTATCATCTTCCCCCAAGCACACACTCCCACCTGCTGCATGTGCAGGTACGTCAATTAGGAGCGGGAGCATTCAAAGCAGCACATTGCGGGCCAGCCTCCACGAGCTTCACGGCGACGCCGATGCCGGCCTGCTCTTGGGGGCGGCCGCCGAGCGCCCTCCGCGGCCGGGCGGCTTCCATGTCGCGGCGAGCCTGCCGGCGCGCACATCGGCGGTGCAAATGGTGCGCGGGAGCTGTGGGGGCGAGGCGTTGGCACGGATCTCAGCAGCAGGCTCGTCTGAGGTCAGGCCATCGGCCCCAACTCGCACCACCGCTTCCGCCTGAGTGGCCGCAGACCAGCCCAAAACCCCTCGTCCTGCACTGCCCTGCACTGCACACTCCGCTTGCGTGCCGCTCGCAGGGCTCGTCTGTCCCCATTGCCATCCCCCGTTGGAAGCCCATCGAATCCCCAGCCGCCACCCCCGCCGACCCCGGCGCGGTCGGCGCCGCCGGGGCTGGGGCGGCAGCCGGGGCCAAGTTCGTGCCGCCCCACCAGCTGACGCGGCAGGACGACTTCACGTTCAGCTTCAACGGCGCGTCGCCGAGCGGGTGCTTGAAGCGCGAGCGGCTGCGCACCCGCAATGCGGTGCTCCGCAGCACCGGGTTCCTTGAACCCAAGGAGTCGGGCGGCGCGGACGGCGGCGGCGACGGCAACTCCGTGGGTGGGGTCGCGCACTCGCTGCCCGCGGGCGGCGGCGGCATGCTGCATTTCGAGCAGCGGGCGGCGCAGCAGGAGCAGCAGAGGGCGGCGCAGCCGCACAGCTCGCTCACAGCGGCCCTCTCGACCATCGGGGAGTCTTAAGCAGGTCCCACGCCGGGTGACATTGCAGGCCGCCCCGACTGCGCACCTTCTTTCGCGGCTCCGGCGCGTCGGCTAAGCCAGGAGAGCATCCCAACCATCTCCCTTGGCGCCCCAGCTGCACCAGCGGCGTCTCGAGCACGCGCGGTTCGCAGTAAGGCAGCAGCCCCTGCGGCAGCGATGCGCAAGGCTGCGGCCGCCGCCTTGGCCTCGGTCAGTCGGGTGCTGGAACGCGCCCCACAGCAATCTGAGGCCATGGCACGCGCAAGCCCGCGCCACACTGTTGCGCCCGCTGTCTGCTTTAGTCCCGGCCGCTCCATCAGGCGAGCGGCGGGCCAAGCAAGGGCACCGGGTCCTGGCACTTTTTTTGTGTATGCAATTGCGGCAAACAATCCTGGTGGCTGCCGCAAGAGCGCCGCCTCAGGAGGAGAGCTGCTCGAGTGGCTCGTGGCGACCATGTGTTTGCGGCCAGCCTGGTGCCCTGTTTACAATTGATTTTAGAAACGTGTTGTCCCTTTTGTTCACAAGGCCTTGTGCGATGCGGCGCAATGCGCAAGCTCCAGCCTGTGGTGCACCCGGCGCGGCACTCTGACAGCGCACCAGCTCGCGCCAGGCCAGGCGCGACTCTTATCTACTTCGGTTGCCATTCCAAAGAAGTAGAGCAAATGAACCCAACGCATTCAGCCACGGGTCTTTCTCTCGCAGCCATGCGCCGCCGTCCGAATCTGCTCTGACCAGTGTGCTGCGCCCTTGGTGGGGGCGTGTTCTGTTCCTGCTCAGCCGCATGGCATGTGGTGCTTGGTGAAGGGGTTTTGGTTTCCTTCTTTCTGATCAGGTTGGGTTTGGAAGAAAGCAGGAATGCCGGATGCAAACGAATGTGCTTCGACACGCCACGCCTTCTCTTCTTGCAAGGCAACAGGCAAGTTCTGCCTGTGCGTGTGTGGGTGTGTCAGTGTGTTTGTGCAAGCGGCCAGTCCCCCACCCCCCTCCCCGTACGTCCTCATTGGCAGGACGCGCCGCTGCATGCTTTGCCGGGCTCATTCACGCAGGCTCGGGGTCCAAGGGGACGGGTCGCTGCAGAGCGTGGGGGGTCTTGCAGCGCTGGATGTCCCGCCATCATGAGTTTGACCCACCTGTCTCTCTTTATATGTCAGAAGCATAGCGTCAACTCCACATCCATTGTAATAACCAAGCCATCGGTCGTACTGGCTGCTTTCTCTGCTTTGCCTTCACACTTTTTGGTTGTGGTGGTGGTTGTGCGGTGAACTGTTGTGCATGGCAGCGTCAAGGCGAGTGGGTACCACTTCGAGCGAGGCAGGCGGAAACAGCCTTGCTTTTTTGCCATTTCAATCTGGGGGGGTGAGAGAGCTGCCAGACTTTTGCTCAGCCACGCTCAGATTTGTTACCAGAACATGCTGCATGCTGCCTCAACGTGGGAGTGCCAGATGTTAACCTCGCAAGACGCCCACAACACTGTGTGCGCAAATAGATCATTGCTGTGTGTGCTGTGTCACAGTATGATCACAGTATACATCAAAGCAAGAACAGTCTCCCCAGAATTACCCTCTCTTGAAACTGTTAAAAACTTTTTGAATAAAAGTGGGGACTTTCTTGGGCGCACCCCCACTCGGGCGCTTGCTAGGTATTTTTTTGCATTCAGGTGGGTCACACATCAGAAAGTAGCCAGGAGAGCAAGAATATTCATCGCATTCGTCAGAATCGTCGTCGCAACAAAACCCCAGCAGCCTGCGCTTGGCACCGTACTCTCCGTAAGGGGTGGGTGGAACACTCATCGGCGCAGCGTGTACATCCGGAAGAGTGCCGCGGGCGCTACTTGGCACGAGCCAGACGCCCAGCATGATAGTCGCCATAGCCAAAAATGTGTAGCACTTCGTCATACTGAAAGTCCTGCGGACAGCGCGCGAGGACAAGGAGTTGGTTTGCACGTTGGTTTGCTTGCATACATTCCACATGTGCGCACACCAGCAGCCGTTGCGCTGCATGCAACTTTTATGCACATCACCAGCGACACAACCAAGAAACTTGGTGGGTGTCAGCAACCCAGCAGCATTGCTTGTGCAGAAAAGCCGCAGCAACCTGTCCCCTGCTATGCGTGCATGCGGCTGGCAGCGCACATGGGCCTCACGTCACAGGCGCCTTAGATTTGGTTGCTTGGCCAGAGGTTGTCAGGCTCTAAGAGGAGGGACAAGGACGCCAGGCCCTGTGAGTTGCACAGTGTTTGTTTGGATGACAAGGGTGACTCAGACATGGCGCATCCTATGCCAGCTAGCTAGCAGGGCCTCAAGATGCGACGTGCAGCAGGGCCAAACCACACAACGGTCAGCGGTGTCTCAGGCCGCCATTCGCCAGGAATGCGATGGCTGCCAAAGTTGCCTCCTGGTAATGAATGTGTGGGACCTTCAACAAGTCCAAGGGGCAGCGACAATGCCAGGCCGGAGCGGACTGGAGCCGCTGCATGGGTAACAGAGTGGCTCACACTGGCCGTCCCTGGGAACCTTGCCGTCAACTCAGCCCCTTGAGTGCGTGCTGGGGCCCCGCCATTGGTCTCACCTCGTCTACAATGGCGCGTTGAACGAGTGGACGTCTTGAATGGGGTAGGTCCTACGACAGGAAAGGGTATGGTGCTGAACGTGGCCGGACGAATGTGACTGCGACGTAGCCGCGTATTTTAACACGACCGACGCAACGTACACCTTTTAAGGTTGCACTCCCGACCCGTTGACTTCGCCAATCGGGTGCTCGACAGCAATCGGGCGACCAGCCAATCTCACCCACAATCTCTAACACGTGACTGGGCAGGGTGGACGGGAGCAGCACTAGGGTGATAAGTTGCAAGTGCATACGATCAATAGAAGTATACCTAAACTACATTGGAGACGTAATCGGCCGTCACGGTCTCACAGGTGTGTAACGGCAAGTGTGCGGCAAGCAGCATAATGTAATAGTGAACAGCACGCCGAAGCCGCAGGGTGGGTTGTGCGCACGATGCAACTCCCGTGGCCTGGCCTGCAGCATGTCACGCACAATGGGGGCCCTTGCCCCGTTGCCGCCCACGGCCCCTTGGCAGCGGAAGCTGCCACGGGGCAAGTGCCCCTTCGCCCATGCTTGCCCTGCTTTTGGCCCAGCCGCGCGCCTGACCTGGAGGTAGGCGCAGCAGCGCAGTGCGCAGCCAGCGCCGGCGCTGCTGCGCCGCAACCAGCTGGGGCAAGCCCTGACCCCAGGAGCGGCTGTGGTGCGGAAGGAGTTGATGCTGCTGCAGGCCCTGCTGACCCCTGACCCCCATCGCGCTTTGGAGGAGTTCTTGGGGATCAAGCAGTAGCCTGACGAGTTGACCGCCGCTTACATCCAGCGTGCGATCCGCCTCGCACCCAGCATTCTTGCCACGCACTCCGTTACCACAGGGTGTGTGTTACTGCAGTACGAAAGGTGGTGTTGCCGCCGCCGTGGTAACGCCGTAACGCGCGGCCAGTCACAGGGTAATTTTAGTGGACACGTTACAGCCTATGGCAACGTGGCGTTACCTACACCGCAACACAAGTAACCTAGGTAACAGCAGTTTCAGGAACATGGGGGCGTCGAGAGTTAGCGCCGGCGGGGAGGGGCGCGCGGGGGCCGATGGGGGGCGCAAAACAGGTTGTCGGGGCATTTTTAGTGCGCCGGGCAGGGTCTGCGAGGGGTTCGGCGGTCTGGGCTGCGCGCTCTAGGCGTGCGCCTTGGGGGGAGTCATAGGACCTGTAACTCTCGTGCTGGTGGCCGAGGTGGGGAGTGGCGCGGGGTGTGCGGCGGGTTGGATGGCAGGATAAGAAATAGGTCAAATTTCTGAGCAGCAGGTCACATGTCTGTGGCAGGTACTGGGTGTGTTTGGCCTGCTGCTCGTGTTGCTCAATTGAGCGGTCGTGGTCACTTGGGCTTCGGAACCGGTCGTCGGGGTGGGTTTGTTCCGCTTTGGGGTTCATCGATTTGTCAGAGTTATACTTTTCTACAATGTTCGCCAGCATTTCACAGGCGCGGGACGTCAATGTTGATGCCGGCAGTAAGCAGACTCTGCAAAGGGCAGCTTCGCATGCGAGCTTCGCTGCAAGGCAGGTGCGTGCGCCTCAGGTGGCCTCTGGCTTTGTTGTGTGCATCGCTTCGCTCGCCTTTATGCAAGGTGGTTTTTCTGCTGTTGTGGTTGACCAGTCCGCGTTTCTTTGTGCGGCGCCTTTTCCTGCAGGCTATTATATTGCTGCGGAAGCCTCACATGGCCGTGGTGCACATACACATGCGCAAGCGGTTGCGCGAAGCGCTGTTGCTTTGGTGCAGTGGGTGGTGCTCAACAGCGCCACCCACTGGCGCTTTGCTGGCATCTGGGCGTGTCCTACCATGCAAGGATTGGGTGGTGGGGGCGCAGTGCACAGCTAGCATTTGAGCGCACTGCGGCACTTTTATATGAAGCGCTTGAGGGCAGGACTGAGAGACCCTTGCACTGGCGGGCCGCACCACACGTGGCAGGATATTCGCATGCACGTATGCATGCATAACAAAACAATCATGTGCAGTTCAAAGCTGTGCAAAAGGGGCTAGAATATTGCGTGCATTTGTCAAGCGCTGCAGCGCGCCGCAACGTTACATGTGACGGCAGTTCGGCCCTTGCGCCGGCGAACTCGAAGCAAAACAAGGCGGCGGCATGACGCGCGCCTGGAAACCGCGGGGCGGCCGCAAACAGGAGGAGAGGGCGCAATCCAGGGGCGGCGGCATGGGGCGACGCCGCCAGGGCCGTCAGGGGCCGTGCTGCGGCGCGGCGTTGGGGGGGTTTTGTACACGCGCCTCCTCCTTCCAACTGCCGCTTGGGGGTGAGAGGGGCTAAGGAGGGGGAGGCAGCTCCCAGAACAAAGACGCGCCACGCTCAAACAACAGGGGGCCGCCAAGGGGGCAGCGTCACCCCCTGCCCGGGGAAGCCGCAGACTCAAGGGGTGCAGGGCTGCAGAGCGCCGCGCGGTGCAGGCCGGGGCAGGGCACACTGAATGCAGGGGCGGCCGCCCCCTGCAGCGCAGCACGCCGCCCCAAAAGCGGAAAGAGAGACGCGTAAGACGTAAGGACTGCGGGTGGGGGTGTCATGCACACGTCAGCGCAAGGAAGGGCCATGAGACGCCGCAGCCGCCACATCAGCAGCAGCTGCTGGAGGCCTTTGCCGGCTGGCCTTCCCCGGGTTTGATAGTCGCGGGGTTGGGGCCGCCGGCGCCGTACCCAACCTTGATTCCGTAGGACTGGGGAGCGTGAAGAGGGGACGCAAGGCAGTGGTGGTGGGCGTTTGTGTGCGTCTGAGGGGACCGAGGGGCGTAATGCCAGGGGGTCATGACGGGTGGGCAGCGGGCAGCGTTGAGGCGTGGGGAAGTGCAGGCAGGGGGCGCAGCAGCCGATCAGGGCCGCCCTGCCCTGGCCCGCCCTGCGCCGCACCGCCGCCCACCGCTGCGAGGGACAGCGTTGGCTCGGCCCGCGGAGTGCCGTGGCGGCCTGGGACTGCCCCGCGCGCCGCACCTCGTTCGAAACGTCAAACACGCCGTCCTGGATCTTCTTGTAGATCTCCCGCGCCGTGTTGATGAACGCCTGGGGCGCACGCGCGGGTGGCAAAGGGGCGGCGGGCGGGAGCGTCCGCGAAGGCAGGGCCGGGCGAGGAGCAGGGGAGCCGCGCGCCTGGCAAGGTGGTGGCAGCAGGGCGGCTGCCAAGGGCGCAAGGGACACGCGGCCCCAGGGCCCCTGCCACTGCCCCGCGCCGCAGGAGCCCGCAGCCGCGGCGTCGCCGCGCGCCGCGCTCGCAGCTGCCGGCCCGCACGCCGCCCGTGGCCTGTGGCAGCCGCCGGAATGTTCGCAGCCACTCGCGTCCTGCCCCTCAAGCCCCAGGCCCATTCCACAACCTGGCTGACCTAGCCGCTGCCAACCACGCCAATCTTGCCGAAATCGCTTTAGAGTCGGCATGTCACGGCTCGCAGCAAGCCTCAAGCCGCAGAGCGAGAGCCCACATCGGCAGCCCTCCAGACGAGCAGGCGCGCCGGCCCCCTCTGCCC
>NW_014013185.1:20066-27114 GCF_000611645.1 Monoraphidium neglectum | reverse complement strand
CCACCCCTCTCAGCCCCTCTCAGCCCTCTCAACCCCTCTCAAATCAGCTGAACGCTGTCTGGAAAGGCCTGCACACTCCCTTGCCCACCCCCCGGCCCAAAACCCCAACCCCCACCTGCAGCTCGTCCCGAGCCTCGGCCACCTCCACGATGGTCGCGCGCAGGCGGCCCGCCGCCTCCGCACACGCCGCCTCAGCGCGCGCGGCGCGGTGCTCCACCTGTGCGCGCTCCACTGCCAGCTCCACTGCCGCTCGCTCCTGCGCCTCCTCGGCCTCCTCCAGCGCCTGAGGTGTGCGGCGGCAGGAGTGGGTAGCAACGGAGGGGAACATTGGTCAGCTGGAGGGATGTGGTCACGCGGGAGACTCACAGGCGCAGCAGCTGCGTGAATGACACCGTGTGGCTCGGGCCGGGGTCGCACATCCCAAACTCAGCACACAAACCGCCCAATCACAAGTCAAAGCCGCACCCCACCTGCAATGCGCTCCATCCCTGGGTGCTGCCCAACCCACCTTCTTGCGCCTCCTCATCCGCGCCTCGCCCGTCCTCAGCGCGGCCTCTCGCGCCCCCAGCTTGGCGCTGCGCCGCCTGGAAGAGGCCTCGACCCGCACCGCCCTGGAGCACGCGGCCTCGGCCTCCTGTGGTGTGGTCGGGTTGGGGTCGACGAATTCAGTGTGGTTGGTTGAGTTTTGGAGGGCCAGCGGTGTGTGACATGGCTGGAGTGTGCATGTCGCTGAGCTTCCGCACTGGCTGGATTTGAATGCGCCGATGCTTTGGCCTGCTGTAGTACCCCTTGCCACCCTTTCATAGCGGCTGCACTGTCGGCTAGCCTATTTGGTGCCATAACCCTTGCGTGGCGCAAAAAGTGTCAGTGCGCGTTGGGTTGCACCACCCCTCCAATACAATGACCGCACGCGCGCGCGCGCGCACACACACACACACACACACACACACACACACACACACACACACACAAACACACACACACAAACACACACACACACACTCGCACTCTCTCTCTTTCCCTCTCTCTCTCACACGCAGACAAACACACTTACAAATGTTGTGGCTTCACGCACTCCCACCCATCCACGCACCTGGTGCACCGCCGCCGCCTGAGCCTGGGCGGCGGTGATGAGCTCATGCGCCTCTCGCACGCGGATCTCGGTGAAGATGTTGTCCACGACAGCCTTCACGGCGTGGCGCCTGCGATCCTCCTCCTCCAACACTTGCCAAGCCTTCTCCAGATCCTGCGGCAAGGCGAGAGGCCAGCAGGGCCATGTTACAGTGGGGGGGTGAGAGCTGCAGAGGAGAGGGAGGTTCGAATCCGCGCATCCTTCCGGTGCTCGATCAGCTCTTCACAGGCGGTGCTGATGCTGGCGAATCAGGCTGGCTAAAAGACATGCAGCGCCCGTACCCCTCCCTCGGCCATCAGGAGGACAGCACCAGTTTGCCCCCCTATCAAACCTGTGTACGATGTTGCTAAGAATAACCATACCACACCCTCAACTTTGCCCCACTTCCCCAGCAGACAAAAGACACCAGCACAGGCGCGTGCAAACGCATGCATCTCCGCACGCAGGCGCGTACACGCGCGACGCCCTCACCTGCTCTGTGGCCTGGAGGGCTGCGTTGTACGCCGCCAGCTCAGCCCTGCGTCGCTCAAGGGCCGCCGCCTCCACCTTGCGCGCCTGGGGTGGATCGGCCAAGGCCGCAGCATGTGAAAATTCAAGCGCTCATGACGACAGGTGAGATCAAGCAGCATGGAGTGCTGCAGGCAGCCCAGTGCGGTGTGCAGTCGCACGCAAGAGTGCACTGATGCAACCGGACCGGACAGCAGACACACGCATCTGCGCCCCCGCCACCACGCCTGCCTAAACCCTCCGCCGCACGCACCCTGTTGCATTTGGCCAACCACATGCTGGCGGCAGCCGCTGCCGCACAGGTCAGCACAGGGCCGGCGCTCCGCGCCAGGTTGCCGCCCACTGCGGCCAGCGGCGCGAGACTCCCGCGCGTCCCGCCGCCGCCCACCATTGCCGCTGCACACCCCCCCACAACAGGCCCCAGTCAGCCTGCGGCGGGTCAGGGTGCGCGGCGGCTCAGATGGACACCCACAGGGTGTAATGCACGCCCTGAGCCTGCGGCTGACGCAAACTATCATGCACGCAATAGCAGTTTTTTTTTTCGTTGGTGAGCGCACTGCTGCGTGCCCCTGGCCCGCGCCCGCCTGAGCACAGCGCGCCCCTGCGTACCTATAGAAATAGATGTCAGTCTTTTTCAAGACAGCAGGACCCCGCTGCAAGCCGGGCGGGTCGGGGCTGCAGAGCAAGTCAAGGCTCGAGGCGACCGTCGTCGGGAGCTCGGTCACAAGGAAAATCGGTGATATTTCAGAAGACTAACAAGGACTGGGTGAACGCGAGAACCAACCGACTGGGCCTGGAGAGGGCGAAGGCACAGCCAATATGGAATGTCGCCGGTTGCGCCCCCGGTCCTTCCCGCTGCTGAAGCTTGCCTGGTGGATTTTCATGACATGATCAGGTACGTTGTGACCAGCAAGAGGCTAGAGGCTGGTACGAAACTGTGCGCTGGCGCCGCCGCGGTGGCCACTTTGGCGGTGTGCCTGTTGTTGCGACGACCGCATGGCTGAGCTGCTGCAGCGGGGTGGCAGTAGACACTTCCATTGCATAGAAAATTGGGATCAGCAGCTGTTGCGCCCCTTCAGGATCGCGAATCAAGCAGTGTGCTTAGGGGCGCAAGGGACGCTCTCTCACCCCTTCATATGTCTGCAGCCAGCCCGAGCTGCTCCAGGCCGACCCCATCCTCTCCCCATCCTCACCTGCCGCACGCGCCACACTGCAAGGCTCCCTCTCAGGCGCCGTGCCGTCGCAGCGCGCGTCCGTTGAGCGCCCGCATTGCCCGCATCGTCCATGTGTCAGGACCATGCGAGAGTTCGCGCCGCTGTGCCTCCACCAGCGTCTCATTGCCAGTGGCCGCTGAAGCTGGCAAGAAAGGTGATGGCTCTGATTCGTACGCCACCAGCCATACGCTGCGGCGTAGGGGCGAGTGCTGAGGAAGTGCTGCGCGCATGCCTATGTGCGCCGTTGCTGCGGACGCCCAGTGCGGCACTCTGGCCACGCGCATCGCTATATGGGCTGCTGGGAGAGGCAGTAGCGGTCTCATAGCACCAACACATGCCAGCAAACCGGATAATATCGCCGAAAGCACGTGCGTGAAATGACAGACTCGGCTGAGATCGCAGCACAACTGAAGGGCGGGCCGCTTGATTGGGTGGATTGCGGACATACTTGATGCATGATATGCCTTGTTATGATCTTTGATTCATGCTGTAATCCTTCGACGTGTGTGCGGATTCGACTTCAAGCAGGTGCCAGACCTGCACACTTCACACCAGTGGCCGCAAGGTCCAGCCAACGGAGGGCCACGCGCCGGGCAGATAGGCTGCTCTGACCGAAACGCTACCTAGCCTCCACCAATCTGATGTCTCAATGAGGGGCCACAGAAAACACACATGAAACATGTCAGTGGCATACAACACTGGTCAAAAGGTCGCGCTTGGTAATGCTGGGCCGTTGACTGTACCTCAGTACCCGGACGCTTGCATACCAAACATCGTAATTCACAATGGCGACCCTAAAACGGCCGAGCACATTGTCCATCCAGGGCTCGGGCGCCACACAACAAGGTGGCTCTTCTGGTTTGTGCCGCAGGCGGCGGCGAGCGCGCCGCGTGCAGGTGGGCCCCTGCGCCGCCGATAAGCCTGGTTGCCCGTTATCTCATTGCTGGAGAGGTACTAGTTCTCTGCCTCCTCGCTGTGGTACACAGGCGAGAATTGGCGGTTACGCGGCGGCAGTTGCGCGGTTGGCAGGTGCACATGGGCAGTTGCGCAGTTCGCAGTTTCGCTGCAGTTGCATGGTAATTGAGTTGCGGACGCGCAGCCGCCGCACGGGCCCCTGGCACGGCAGCCGCCGTGCGGATGGGGCGGAGCAGGGAGGAAGTTTCTTCGGCGGCGAGGAGGAGGGGAGCGGAACGCATCAAACACCAGCTGGCATGCACCCAGCTGGTGCAGCAAATTGCCGCGTGGGTGCACGCTTCTCAAGGGACCTTGACATTAGCCAGGCGCGGGGGTGGCTCCAAAATGGCCTGAAATGTGCAGGTGCATGGAGCCTCACAAAGCTTGCGTCCTTGTCAAGTGCCAGCTGACCTGGCCCTCTTGCCGCCGCTTCGCGCCTGGGCGATCCTTCTGGTGTGTCTGGCAGATGTTGCAGTGGAGGGCCCGACCGAGCTCATGCACAGGGGTGGCGTGCATGCGCTCGGGGCCGCACGGAGCGGTTCCTTAATCGTTCCTTATTCGTGCTTGGAGAACGTCGCGCCCAAGGTGCAGGCGCAGTTGCTGCTAGTTGTGCACGCAGGTCTGTTTCGAGCGCCTGAGCGGATGGAATGCAGCTTTCTCGAGGCACAAACTGTGGGTGTTGCGGGTGTCCTGTCACAGCTTTACCACATGGTATCCACCTACTCTGTACATCCATCCTGGCAAGGCTTTGCAGCATGTTGCTTCAGCTGCCAGCCACACGCCTTCTGCACAGTGCCTCAGCTTGAAGTGCCTGTGAGCGTGTGTGCCATGCTTGGAGTAGGTCCCTTCAAGCCGCATCATCGTTCAGCAACACAGCAGTTCCACCGTTTTCATGAGTGGCAAGCCAAGCCGACTGTCTCGCGCTGTGGTGCAAGCGGTCAACTTGGTGGGCTTGACCTGCTTGGAGATTGTGATCTCTTCCTAGATTCGCTGCAGGTCTGCCGGCGTTACAGCCCCTGGCAACATGTTGGCATGTAGCTTAGCTATTAACATTTCTTGAGGGTTCACACCAGCGGGCACAATGGGGCTGTGCTTGATGCGTGACCTTGGCTCCAGCAGCACGTCACCAAGTGACCTAGGATATCGAGAGCGACGAGCCCATAGCCTGACGCAGATTTTCCAAAAGACCGCTCCCATCCGATCAGAACGTGGCCTGATTGCGAGCGAAGAAACAAGCAAAGCAAGGTCACACAATTGTCTCCTTGATCAGGTTGTGATCGCGCTCAGGATGCTCGTTGGGACCCCTATGTAGCCACGTTATTGTCCTCATCCCGACTGCGCTAATACGTGGTGGCAGTTGGAGCTCTGCACTCGCTGATTTGTCCGCGTCCCAGAGCAAACACACTAGGCGCGTTCGAGGACTCGCGGGACCCTCGTTTGCAGCGCTTTACCACCCTCTATCCAACCGAGGCCGCAAGGGGGCAGTGCAGCGGCGCGTGGCACTCGGACGGTGGTGGTGCGTCAGCACAGGCGGGCTGGATTGAGGCAAAGCTGGCGCACCCTGGGCTCCTTTGCGCAAAGCGCCGCGGCTCCGCTTCCTTTACTGTCGGCATAGCGGAGCCGCAGACGCTGCGCAGCGGCTCTCACAGCCCGGATCGGGGCGGTGCCGCCGCAACACACAAGCGCGCGCTGTCCGGCAGCGTCAACATGGCAGCGATGCAGGCAGCGGCGCGCGTCCGCACGGCGTTTCTGGTGAGCACTCCGTTTATTTTCCGCGCGTGATGACGTGGTGTGTGGCATAAGCGAATGCACCGTCACAGCAGCTCTTGCTTGCGGATTTTATTGTTTCTGAACCCGCCCTGTGCAGCGCTTCTCGCATGCATGCGCACGCCTTGTCACTCGGGCCCCTGTCGCCATCCCTCAACCAGGTCAACCTGGCCATGGTGGTGGAATCCGCCAATGAGCAGATACTTCCGGCGGGTGAGTGCGGCTGACCATTTTTTTGGGACCCTGCCCATGCCATCATTGAATGGGCACCTGGCAGCACAGCACAGGGCCCCATTCCTCACATTTTCTCGTCCCGGCCCGTCTGCCACGGAGTGTCCAGATCGCCGCTGTCCCCCGGCGAGCCAACCCCCAAACCACCCCTCCCGGCCCCGCTCACTCACCTGAATTCTTGCAGTGTACCTTTTCGTGGGGTCCTCCCTCCACGCGACGCCGTCGCAGCTGGGCACGCTCACGCTCTGCCGCGCACTGGTGCAGACCCTGGCCTCCCCTCTCAGCGGCATCCTCGGCGACAGGTGTGCATGCGCACGCCGCGCGCTGTGACCCCTCGTATTGCCGCGCCGCCGCCGCCGCCGCCGCCGTGCAGCAAGCGCATCCAGCCTGTCTGCGTTCCCGCTGCAGCAGGCGCTTTCTGGGGTATCCTGACACGATTCAAATTTGTGTGTTCAAACAGCTGCAAACACACCGCAAACACAAACTTCGCTTCGCCCGCCCCGCTGGTGCCCTCCCCCCCCCACACACACACACATGCACACGCACACGCACACGCACACGCACACACTCCTGCTGGCCAACCCAGCCCCCTGCCTTCCCGCCTTCCGCTCAACACCCACCCTGCGCCCCAAGGTCCGACCGGCGGCTCGTCCTGGCGGCCGGCGCCTTCATCTGGGGCGTGATGACGTCAGCGATCGGCGCCTCCCACAGCCTCCACGCCGCCATGGCCTTTGCCGCGGTCAACGGCCTCGGGCTCGCGCTGCTGGTCCCCTGCTGCCAGTCCCTGGTGGCGGACCTGCACCCGCCCGAGCGCCGCGGGCGCGCATTCGGGCTGATGCAGCTGACGGGGGCGATCGGCGGGCTCGCGGGCAGCGTGTTTGCGACGAACATGGGCGCGAGCGCGGCGCTGGCGGCGGCGGGGTGGGAGGGGTGGCGGGTGGCGTTCCACATTGTGGCGGCAGTCAGCATACTGACAGGTGCGGGTGCGGGTGGGCCGGTGTGACGGATGAGGCGGGACTCTCTGTTTGCTCTATGCGATTGGGGGCTGAGGGGCTGTTCTTCGCAAACTTTGGTAGACAGTCTATACCATCCCAGCCCATTGGCAGGGGGGCCTGATCTTCTGCAATTGCCATCCCGCTCCTGAGCCTCTGCCCGTGCAGCCTCATACACGTTCGACCTTCCCGCACCTGCCCCTGAGCATGAGCAATGTTATGGTGACTCTAACCCCGACCCCCGTCCCCCC
>NW_014013185.1:0-19854 GCF_000611645.1 Monoraphidium neglectum | reverse complement strand
GTGCTGCTCTTCGCCGTCGACCCCCGCCGCCCGCCGCCCGGCCACCCAGCCTATGCGGCCCTCCCCGCGACAGACCCCGCGCTGTCGCCGCTGCCGCAGCCGGCGCCGCCCCTGCCCTCCCCGCCGCCGCACCTGGAGCCGTCGGGCATCCTTCCCAAAGTCGAGGCGGAGGCGCTCCTCGCGGCGCAGCACGCGCAGCCGCAGCAGCAGCACACGGCGCTCGCCGTGCCGTCGCTGCTGGGGCACCCCCACGCCTGGGAAGGCGAGGAGGCGCTCTCGACGGGGGCCGCCGGCCCGCACCACCTCGCGCACCTCCACCAGCAACAGCGGCGCGACGCGGCGGCGGCCGCCGGCGCGGCGCGCGGCGATGGCAACGCCCCCACGTGGGACGGCGACGGCGGTGCTGGAGGCGGGAGCGGGTGGGAGGACGCAGAGGGTTCGGAGGATGGCGCCTCGAAGAAGCGGCGGCGGTTCCGGCGCAAGGGCCTTGTCGCTGACATCACCTGGGTCCTGAGGATCCCCACCTTCCAGGCCATCGTGCTGCAGGTGATGATCTGGGAGCGCAATCCGGTGGTCTGATCTGGTCCGATCTGATTTCAGTAACCTGGCCGGAAACAGCGACTGCGCGCCGTTTCTGGAGAAAGGCTTTCCACGGACAGCCAATCATTTGTTGCCTCCTCGGTCCTCCAATGTGCTATATGGTGCAGGACCAACACAACACATCAACCCAGTGCCCCCGCCCCTCCACCCCCCATTCCAGGGGATCGTGGGCTGCTTCCCCTGGCAGGCGGCCGTGTTCTTCACCCTCTGGCTGCAGCTGCAGGGCTTCAAGAGCTCAACAGCCAGCATGATCACCGCCACCTTTGGCGCGGGCGTCGCCATGGTGCATGGGCCCCGCCGCTCCTTGATGCCGACCCCAGGGTGTTTTTTTTGCTGCCCCGTTCTTGGGATGCATCTGAGGCGCGCGCCGGCGCCCTCGCGCGTGCCGGCCTGCAGGGTTGCGCACCAATGGGCACGCTCAACCCACTGATGCAGCGTGCAGTGCAACTGGTCCACCCGCAGTGCTTCTCAGTGACCCGGTTATCCAGCGGCTTGCCGAGCATTCAAACACGAAAATGAGCGACGTGCAGCTCGCAGCTACCGCTGACTGTGACTCCCCGCGCCCCCCTTGCCCCCAGGGCGCCCTCCTGGGCGGCTTCATCGGCGACCGCATGGCACGGCGCCTTCCGGACTCTGGCCGCATCTTCACGGCGCAATTCAGCGTGGCCAGCGGCATCCCCCTCACGTGGCTGCTGCTGAAGGGTGGGCACGCCGCGCTTGCAGCCGCTTTGCGGGCGCCAACTAACCCCTCGTCTACTACAGGCACACGATTGTGCCGCATGCTCGACGACACGGCTGCTTTGGCTTGTTCACGGGGCTAGCTTGCCTGGATTGGCAGCTGCTGAGAAGCCGTTGACCTCGCACCACACGGGGGTTGCCACACCCTCGTCCAGCTGTGCCACGCGCCAGTGCCAGGCGGCTCTCTCTCGCTGGCGCCCCACTCCTCTCCTGGCACGTCCCCTTTCTTAACACGCTAACCCCTGAACCCTAAACCCAAGTTTCCAACCTCATGTGGCCCCAGGCATCCCTTCCCAGGCGGCGCTGGCCACCGACCCGCGCGCCTACTCGGCGGTTCTCTTTGTACTGGGCCTCACCTGCACCTGGGCAGGGGCCGGCTGCAACTCCCCCATTTTTGCAGAGGTGCGGCGCCTGGGCTCAACCCCCAACCCGCCCTGCCCACACCCACGCGCGCGAGGCGGGACGCCGCTGCTTTTTGGGATCTAGTCGGCGCTGCGCTCCCTCCCTTCCACGCCGACGCTTGCAGATCCTCCCAGCTTTGTCTTGAAACAGGTAAATCAACCCCATGCCTACGGCCCCTGGCGGGCCGCCGGCGTCCACACTCACCTCACGTGTCAACCCCATCATTATTGACCCCGTTGCCCCCAGATCGTCCCCGAGGACATGCGGTCGCTGGTGTACGCCTTTGACCGCTCCCTGGAGTCCTCCCTCGCAGCCTGCGCGGCGCCGGCAGTCGGCCTGCTGGCAGAGCGCGTGTGGGGCTTCACGGGCGCCGTGTCGCAGGTGCGAGGGCGGAGCGGCGGGCCCTTCCTTCGCTCAGCCGCGTGCCCGGCCATTTCTTTGCCCATGCGCGCGGAAGCAAGGCTCTCAAGCGCCATGATGTTTCGGCGGCATCGATGCGGCAGTTCGCAGGCCTGCCGATGTGTGTCCATCCAAAGCAGGGCAAGGCACTGTACCGCGTCCAACCACCGATCTGATCTGAACAGGTGTGCTGTAATGCATTTCCCAAGACCTCTCTCTCTCTCGCCATCTGTTTTGCCCCTGGCCCTGCATTCCATCCCCTGTGTAACAGGACTCCATGGAGGATGGCGTGCTGCGCGCCAAGAACGCGGCCGCCCTGGGCAGCAGCCTGCTGGCCTGCATGGCGCTGCCCTGGACTGCCTGCCTCTTCTTCTACACAGTGCTGCACTTCACATACGTGAGCAACATCAAATTACAAAACAGCGGCACGGACTGCTTTGTGGCACTAGCTGGTGTTGACATGTAGTTTTTGGGGCCTGCCTTCACTTGTCGTGGATACATGGCAGCACTGCTCTCCTCATGCCTGACATGCTTGCTCCCCTGCTTGCCGCAACCTGCAGGGGCACGACCGCCGTCGCGCTGCACTGTCCGTGGCTCTGCATTAGTCACACGCTGGCCGGCGGGGCGCAGGCAGCTGCGCAGCGGTCGGAGCCGGCTCTTCCGCCGGGCACCGGGATCGCCGTGAAGTTGGCCGGTACGCATATGGGCGCCGGCGCTGGGCCATGACAGAGTTGAGGGCTGCCTGGTCACCGGCGATTCAGCTGCCTCCCTTGTTGGGGCTCCTGGCCGCGTAGGCACGGGTGCCTCATGCCCGTTTCTCTCTTCCCCATTCTGGGGCTGTGTGCCGCCAGTTGGACCATCACACCTGCATGCTTGGAGCAATAACGGATGTTACACTCTAAGGCTCACCCATAACATTGGAGTGCGGAGCAAGAGGGGGGGGGGTGGTAGGGCAGGGGGTGTGAGAGGGTCCGGGCTCCAAGCGCTGGCTGCATTGCGCGGCCGCCATCATTGCGGTTTGCTTGTGAGAACGCATGGCTTTGTACCTTAGGCCTCTTAATTGTTTTCAACCCTTTTACCTTAGGCCTGCAAAACAGCACAGCGTCAGGGCTGTTCTTGACCCCTTGTATCTTTGTTACAAAGCTTCCTCCCAGCAGCACTCCAGGAGCGTTGGCGGCGGTGGGCTCAGCGCCTTTGCTGGCCTCCCCCGCGCCCGTGTTTCATACTGCAGATGGGCTCCCAGCTTATGGCACGGGACTTTGGACCCACTATCTACCTTCCTGTAATCATTTACGCCACGGTTCATGATTTCTCTCAAAGAAGTGACTTTCAAGGTGGCCCTTGGTTCTGATCGATGCCCATGGGCCTCGCAGTTGGCAGGTGCGGCTGAGCTCGGCATGGGTCATGGCATACATCGAAGAGATGACAATTTCACACTGAGACTTGCGGCAAGCACAACAGCTGATGTCCACCAGCAAGGCGACCCTGCTTTTGCTGCTTGTGTTGGCTCAATAGCACCCCAGCGGGCGCAGCACACAGCACAGCATGGCTGGTTGCGAGCACATGGATGCAACACGAGTTTCGAAGCACCTATGAACCCGAGATTATTCTCTCGTCTGTCTCGTTTTTGGGTCAGTTCAATGTCTTCGACGAGGCGGTTTGCATTGCTTGGAGATCGCGAGATCGCGCCACTCTTGAGCTCGCGGCTTTCAGGCATTTGACGAATTCGTGCAGCATACATACGGTAATCTGAAGGTCATTCGCGTAATATCCAGGCAGCGAAGATCGTACATCAGCAAGGCGTGCGCGCCTCCGGTGACAACGCACACCCCAGCTTGGCGCATGCAGGAGCCTCCGCAGACAGCGGCCATGCCGGCACCGTTGCCTGTGACAGGCAAAAAGCGGCCCTCTCGAGAGGCAGCAGACGAGGACGGCATCGTCGCTGCCCCTGGCGTCTCGGCTGCCGGCGGGACGGAATCGCCGTCACCCAGCGGCGAAATCGGGAGGCTGGAGCACATTGTGCTGTCAAGGTGCGCAACGGCTCGCTTCGCCCGCACATGCCGCCCTCTCTCCCTCGCGACCGCCGCACGTCCGCCTGCACTAGCGCTCCGCAGCTCCACGCGCTCAACCAAGGTCGCCACAGGCCGCCATGAGCCTCCCAGCGCTCGTACACCGCATCGGCCCCTCTCCTGGCCCCTGCTCATTCTCCGCAGCACCTCCTGGATCCATCGCTTCATGCTGCCGCGCCAAATCATGTCCCGCCTTGATTTTGGGGAGCTCTGGCGGCTGCGCCCGAAAGAGCTGGGAACAGTGCAGGTGAGGGCGACGCGGCGGGGCGCCGAATGCGCGGGCGTGTTTTAGGCGGGGTGTGGCGCACCGATTCGAGCCCGCGCCGACATACCACATGCGCAAAACTTGTGTGCACGCCAGCGCAGCTGAGGATTCCACAACAGCGTCGACGTGTGCGCGTCCGGCTGTTTTGCAGCGCCTTTCAAATCATATTGTGTAAATACACTCAAATCATGTTGCGTGTGAGTGGCTCTCAGCTGGACACGGTTGCCCTGCAACCATCAGCTCCCCAAAGCCACCCCAGCACGACCCATCCCTACAAACCCTACACCCCTCTCTGCGGCAGATCTACGGGCGCCACGTCAGCACCCCGCGCTACCACCGCAGCTACGGCCATGACTACGCGTTCAGCGGCGTTGTGCTGGCGGCCCTGCCGCTGCCGGCCGCCCTGCGGCCGCTGGTGGAGTGGGCCAACTCGCTTGTACAGGTGGAGGGGCCCCTTCCGCATGACAGGGGGGGAGGGTCATGGCGAGGCAGCGGACGGGGTGCGGATAAAGATCAGGCTTGGGGCGTTGTGGGGAGGCAGCGGCTGGTCGGCTGGGCCAGCTTTACGGCGCAGGGTTGGAGGACAGGGTTGTTGTGAGGCAGCGGCATGGTGAGGAAGGGTGTGGGCTTGCGTGCGTGCACGGCTGCCTTGCTTGCAGCTGTGGCACGGCGCGTGAAATTCACAGTTTCATTGGTTCCCGTCTTTTTAAGTTATGGGGTTCCTGCAGACTTGGGGCTTGATTTCCTACCAGTCCGCATGCACCCCTAGCCCCAACAGTCAAATCGCGCCCTGCTGGTGCCACTCATGCAAACCCTACACAACGCGCATATCGTACCAATGCAGTACGGTGGGGCCTTGAACGGTGTGCTGGTCAACTGGTATGAGTCGGGGGAGCACTACATTGGTGAGAGCGGCGGCCCTTGCTCGCCAAATGAGGTCTGGGCAGCAAAGCGTGCAGTGCATAGTTCCCAGGATTCAGGCGACTATCAGCAGTGGCACACTCCTCTGACACCGTCCCCCCGGCAGCATCCTATTCTTGCAACTTGCACAACTCGCGCGCCCTCGCGCACCCTCAGCACGATTGATCGCGCCCATGATGATGCATGGAAGCTGACAGCTGCACCGCCACAGCTGACGTCCGTCATGCATGGCGCATCCGCCTCGCATCAGGTGCCCACTCTGATGACGAGAAGCAGCTGGTGGTGGGCTCCCCCATCTTGTCTGTCAGCCTCGGGGCTACGAGGAAGTTTAGGGTGCGGGACAGGGGGCCCGGCAAGGCGGTACGGCACAACATCGACCTGAAGCATGGTGAGGGGGGCGGGGTTCTTAGGGTGGGGAATACAGGGGGTGGAGTGGTGGGGTTTGGGGCTGACAATGCTGCTGGGTATGGCATTTTCAAAGGCAGGGTGAGGTCGATGGGAGCGGGGGAGAAGAGCCGCCGGTGTGCCCGCAGCATCGCCCCAACAGCGGCCTCTAAAGCCTGCCCTGCACACGCACTCGCGCGCACCAACAGTATACGCCCGCAACCACTCAGTTGTGTGCCTCCTGCACGTGTGCCGGCCGCAGGCACGTGCCTTGTGATGGGCGGCGACATGCAGAAGCAGTTCACGCACGAGGTGGGTCGCCAGGCACAATGCACCGTGCGCTACGTGGATGGGCGCATATTCAGCCGAGTCAAGCTGCCCGTACCCAGGTTTATCGCTTCCGCTTGGCACTGGCCGTCTGTCTGGTCCTGAAAACCCACCAATGTGCTCGCTTCTGACTTAGCTCCGCCGCGACCCATGCCTTCCATCCCCCCTTCCCCCTGCGGGGCACTTTTTGCCTGGCCAGTCTGCAACAAGTGTGCATGCAGTGCGTGGGACTCACACTCGCCTCGTTTCCTTGAATTGCCAGCTACTCTCTCTACCACGGCCCCTGCGCAACCTCACGCCTTCAGGCGTCAGCCACTGACGTGTGGCCATTCGATGACGCACGCCTCACCGCCACGGCCCCATGGACAGGTGCCCAAGATCAGCGGGGCCAAGGGCCGGGCAGTCGGACGCCGCATCAACATCACAATGCGCGCCTTTGCCGATAACGCGGCGGTTGGCGGCAGCGCCAAGAAGCGGCGCGCGGCCCCGGCGCCGTGACCCCGCCAGCCGACGCCTGAGGGTTCTTGCGGCTGGCTGACCCCGCGCGGGGGGAGCCCCAGGTTCGCACAAGGCAGCGGCTGAGGGGCAAGCAGCAATGCGACTCCTGATTGGCCCGACTGCTCTGTGACGTGAGCAATGCGGGACACCGTCGCTCATGCAGGTGTCAAGTTTCAATGCAACTGATTTCGTCCCTTTTGTTGAGTTTGCAGGATGGGACCTGAGGGTGGGACGCGAGTATAGCACGCGCCTGGGTTGCAATTGTGGTCATTCCTTTTGTTGCAGCCAGCCCAAGCACCTGCGTGTCAATCCACGGCATGTTGCTGGTCACACAATTGTGACAGCACACCGACTTTGTGGTTTGCCTGGTGTCTTATCGTTTGTGCATGCCACCAGCAGTGAGAAGGTCTTGAGCCACACAAAGGTTGTTGGCTGTGTGCTAGCTGTCAACGACATGTAGTTCAGCACTTTTGGTTTGAAAGCATGTACAGTAACACGTGGTGGGTCGCATGTTTGCAAAATGACTCTTCATGATGGTTTGTCAGCACTTGAAGTTGAGGCGAGTCCACACCATGAAAACACGGGCACGTTGGCGTCAAGCAGAGTGATCATCATATGTTGGCAATGTGGTTCACATCCAAAACCTTCAGTGGAGCAAGGAAGAGCATCTTGCGTGGAACACTCTGGCTCAGCACATGGGTGAGACCATGCGCTCACCATCGCAACCAAAACAGATGTACAAACTTGGAAGAGGCCCCTCGCATCCCCTAACTCAGCCAAGCAGCTCCGCCGTCAGGGCGCGGAGGGCGCCAGGAACCACTCCAGCGCCTGCTGCTGCACTGATGGGTCCACCTCGTGGCCGCCACTGAACTGGACGTATTTCACTGGCCTGCCGGGCAGCAGCTGCCCGAGCTCTGACGCAATGCGCCTGCTGGTCTGGTCTATGGGGAAGAGGGTGTCCCGCGTGCCGTGGGCCAGGAACACGCCCGGGGCGCTCTTGACCTGGCGGGTGTGGGAGGGGTGGCGGAGGGGGGAGCGGGGCGTTAGCCGCGCGCTCATCGGGCGGGGTCCAAGGAGCGAGGGGGCAGCCAAAACGTCAAGGTTGGGCTTGAGGGCAAGCAGACGGAGCCGGGGCGCCCTGCGGCTGCAGCGTACGTCACGGGTTTGCAAGCATTGCAGGCGATACCAGCCCGCCAAGCACCCTGCCCCTGCCTCGTGCGGCAACACCAGCCTGCACACGCGGACCCTTTCGTACCCACCCCCCGCTCACCCGGCCCGCGGGCGGCACAAAGCCGCCGGGCGACAGCACAATGACGTGGCTGAACAGCCCGGGGCCCCCCAGGCCGATCGACAGCGCGTATGTGGCGCCGTCAGAGAAGCCCTCGAGGCCGAGGCGGCGGGTATCTACCGAGTAGCTGCGGAGCACCTGCTGCAGCGCGCTGGCGATGAAGGGCAGGTCCTGTTTGAAGCTTGACCTGCAGAAAGTTCAAGGGTTTTTGGGCGACGGCTTCGCGGGGCTGGACTGGCGGGTGAGGTCGCTGACGGGAGGGTGTCCACTGACGGGCACAAGGCAGTGACATCCGGGGCAGTTGCTGGCAGGTCGATCAAGATAGTGCGAGACCCACAGCCGTTTTGGAGACGCACAAAACTGCCGCCAAGGCGCCGCACAGGCATCAAGCTGTCTTCGCAAGTGAGCCGGGCACGCACGTTGTGATGACGTCCCAGGTCGCGCCCCTGCTCTCAGGCACCAGCAGCAGGCAGGCGCGGCTCTTCAGCAGCTCCAGGCCCTGCGGCCCCAGGGTGGCCAGCGCGTCGGCCGCGCCCTTGCCGGCGCCATGCAGCAAGACCAGCAGGGGGGAGGGCTTGCCGGGGGCGTAGGTGGGGGGGACAAACAGATACGCATCCCTGGGAGGTGGTCCACCGGGAGCGGGCATAGTTGTTCGAATCAAGGGTGTAATCGATGATAGGGGCAGCATTGCACCCATCCAACCATGTGTCTGCCAATGACCACCCACTGACCGGCGGTAGGATTAGTGCCCCTGCACATCACAGGCGGTCGCGTGTGCGCAAGCGCATGCACCAAAGCGCCGTGCACCGCACCTGCTGCTGCCCCGGGCAAGGCCGAGCGGTTTCACTTTCCAGCCCTTTGGAGGCACCACCGCTGCTGCTTCACCGGTTGGGATCGGCCAAAATACCGCCACGAACATCGTAGCAGCGACCCATGCGAGCAACGAGCTCCGTGATCGACACATCGCATCCGTTGCTCACACACTCGCAATAACCATCAGATGACAGCTTTTGTTCGAATCGGCGTTATCCGCCGAAATACAACCTTCGCCACTGGCACGGCGATGCTGACCGCAGCAACCTGCCGGTGACACTGGTGATGCCGCAGTGCCGCCACTGCCGGCGCGGGGTGAGCAGTCGGCCGGCAGGCAGCGGACAGGTGGATGATTTGAAGCAACAGCCTACCACGGCGGCAGCGTCAGCGGGCTGCGAGCCCGCACCAGCCGGGGCCCCGCAACAGCCAGCTGCCAGCCCTGGCAGCGCCATAACCACCAACTGCGCCGCAGCTGATAATTCCCGCCGCAGCGGGGCGCGGTTCGCGGCTACATTGCCGACCGTGGCGCTAGCTACGGGCGGCGGGTGGTGCGGGGCCGCGGCAGGTGCAGAGGGATGCCCCCACCCTCCCTTGCCTCCATGGCGATGGAGGGTAGCAGTGAACAACCGCTTGCTGCTCCACGATGGGCAGCCCGTGGCTCCGAGGAAGGATGCGGCCTCGACAATGACCTGATGCTGTGGTGTGGTGCGGCGTTCAAGTCACATGTCACCCATCTGTCCGAGGTTGACCAGGGGGTCGCAAATGGCTAAAAACATCCTCCATGGCCACGCGCGAGTCGCATGCAAGTGCGGCGTGAGCCTGCACAGTACATCCCTATCAAACCCATCACCTGCTGTTGACTTCGACTGATGACAGGCACCTGACAACAGACCCGTCGCTTTTGCCCTCATTCAGACACTCATTAGGAAGTGTGTGTGGGCGTGTGATGGTCACGTGCAGGCTGGCGGCATGGCACTCGTTGGTGTTGCTGTTGCTGATCAACCTGCTGCCGGCGGACTGGAGCCGCGCAGCCTGCACAAGTGACGGGCACCTTAAAGCGCAGGATCTCCAGGCCTGTCATGTTGGGAGCGGCATTCGCAACTTGCCCTATCAGAAACGCCAATCTGTGCATAACCGCTGCTTGCAATCGATCTGAAACACCTCACAAACCAGTCGCGGCGCGGCGGATGGAGGCGGCTGCCCCTGCACAGGATTGGCAGCAAGCTTCTTGGGCAAAACCCCTTGCGCTTGGCGCAGGGCCGGGTGCTCGCACATGTTACAGCACATGGGGTGTAACAGTCTGCTTCACATGGAGCTTTCAGCAAATGCGGAGAGCAGCATCAGTTTAATAGAACTTCATTCATCTTGCAGGATTGTCATCACACGCAAACGAGGGCCAGATTACGGCGTATTGCGGCCAGGAGAAACCCAGCACAGCAATGCCTTTGGCAGGCAGGCAAGTTCATGCAAGCACTCAAGCATGCCACCAATCAGAGATTGGATTTCAGGCAGAGGTTGAGTTTCAACCAGAGTTTCAACCATACATGGATGCGTATACAATGCGTGCACCACAACACGCTGAATCGATCGGTTGAGACTGTTCCAACACGAGGGGCATTCCAAACAAGGTGGTTGGTGCACCACCCCCCATCTTCCGACTCAATCGTCCCAATCTGCAACTGCCAGCCAGCTAGCCGCCGCCCGCAGGGCGTCCGCGCCGCCCGCGCAGCTCAGCAGGCGGCCTGCGACCTCACCCGACACATATCCCGCCCACGCGCGCGGGTGGCCCTCGGCCTCTAGCCAGGCCATGAGCGCCCCGTCCTCCAGCCGTTGAGAGAAGGACGCCTCGTCCCCACATGTGCTGAGCATGACGTCGAGCGCCCAGCCGTTGTCAGGCCACAAAGAGAGGAACCGGCGCAGCGCCGCAAAGGCGTCCCCACCCTCGGCCGGCGGCCGCACGCGGGCGCCGCCGCACACACGGCCACCGAGCAGTGCGTGCAGACTGTCGGTCCACGCCATGCCCCCGCGTTGCCGGACCAGCATTACCCAGGTGGAGAGGTCATGGGCCGTCACCCCCAGGCTCCGCCATGACACGCCCTCCAGGGTGCCGCTGTGGATGGCGCCGAGCATGCCACTCAGGGCGGGGCTCGCCCGCCCCTCGATCCAGCCCCGCGCGTCCAGGGGCGCGAAATCGTTGCAATTCGCAAGGTGCCGCGCCTGCGGGCCGTCGAGCACTGCCAGCATGTGCTGGAAGTGCCCTGCCTCGGCTGCGCTTGCCGCCGCATAGTTAATATAATCCTTCACCAGCGTCAGCCCGTCCGCCCAGGCCTTGAATGGGGGGCTGGTGATCACGGCCGCCGCGTCGCCAAGCGCCGCCAGCGCCGTCGCCTGCAGTTTGGCCAGGGCCTGCGGGCAGCAGGACGCGAGTTGCGGGGGTGCAGGTGCGCGTGAGTGCATGGGCAGGAGGCCACTTGACGCTCTCATGCGCGTTGTGCAGGCTCAGACGATCTTTCATCGATACACAAGCAGCAGGCATTCCCATTCCCGCACTCTGTGCATGCTGCCCGCGTCCCCCTGCCACACAGGGGCTCGAGGGATCCACCTGCCCACCTGGCTCTGCACAGCCCATTGCTCGCTGAGCGTGCGCTCCACGTCCAGCGCGGTGCCTCGCCGCACCGCGCGCATCACAGCCAGCTGCAGCCGCTGAGCCTGCACGTCCTGCGTGCCCCAGCCAAACTGCTCGTGCTCGGCGGCAAAGTAAGCATGCGCCACGTCCTCCACCTCTTCCTCGCCCCCCGCTGCACCCAGGCCGAACCAGCATCCCGCCAGCTGCCTGTGCAGCGCGCCCGGCGCGGGGCGGGCGCAGTGCGCCCCCAGCCGCAGGCCGGCGCGAGTCAGGCGGGGCACCAGCCAGGCGCGGCCGGCCGTCGACAACGCCATGTGCTGCGAGGCGGCCTTGAGCGGCGGGTCCAGGGTCGCGGCCACTGCCTGCAGGACTTCCTCCCCCATGCCCCGCCCGTGCGCCTCCGCCAAGATCTCGTCAAGAGCAGCAAACAGCGCTGCGGGCGCCAGCGGCGGGAGGATGTATTCCCAAGAGAGAGGGTTGCCCCAGCCGTCGCGCCCGGCGTCGTCATCACCCGCGAGGAGGCAGACGGCGTCCGCCAGCGCCTGGGGGAGGTTGCAGCACTCGCCAGCCATGGTCAGCGCGAAGCACGCCCCGCGCAGCACCTGGCACTGCAGCTGCACGTCAGACAGCGTTGCTGCCAGTGTCGCTGCGGAGGCAATGAGCTCCGCCACCCGCGATACGCGGTAGTCGGCATGCTGTGTGGCACTCAGCAGCAGCTGCTCCTGCACCCCCGGCTCGCAGAGCGCCGGCCGCGGGCCCAACATCGCGCCCGACAGGCACAGATGCGCGGCGGCTTCCCAGCCCGCCGCGACCGTTGCCTCGTGGCGGGCGTTCGGCTCGCTCATGCCGCCCCGCACGAGGTCCTTGGTGCGCTGCTCCACGATTGCGCTGCTTGAGCTGTTCGTGGCACAGGAGAAAGACCTCCGCCGCGTCGCCGCCGGCCGCACGCGCGCGGAACGCGCGGCAAAGGGCCGCAGACTTGCAGAGCAGCCCGAAGGCCAGCATGCTGCGCACGACGCTGGCCCGGTAGCGGCGGACGGCAAACGGCTGCAGGTCTGCCATTACGGGCGCCACCGCGTCCCATGAGCTGCCATGCAAAACGCGGCAGATGTCCACGGCGTCCGCCCACCGGCCGGCCAGCAGGGCCGACTTGGCTGTCGCCACGACCTGGGCCCGCTGAGGCACGGGCCGTGCGCCGCCGCCCAGATCAAAGCCGGCGGCTCGGCACAGCAGGCGGCGCAGGGCCAGCGGCTGCAGCAGCGCCGCGACGCCTGCCTGAGCTGCATAGGGCAGGAGCAGCAGGGGGGCCTTGGGCCCGCACAGCGCCAGCAACGCGCCCACTGTGTCGCCGTCCACCAGCAGGCGCTCTGCAATCGCAAGATCTGCTGCTGCACCACGCTGCTCCTGCTCCTGCTCCTGCAGATACTGCTGCTCCTGCTCCTGCTCCTGCTCCTGCATCTGCTGCTGTTGCTGCTGCCAACATCGGGCATAGCGCAGCATCCACATCGCCATGCCCTCCGCTGTCTGCTGCTTCAGTCTTTGCCACGTCACCGCTGCATACTGCCACGGCCGCCCGGGCGCCTGAGCCGAGTGCTGAGCCCGGAACCAAGCGACATCAAACCTGCGGCACAGCTGCAGGCTGTCGCTGCTGGCGCTGGCAAAGCTGGCGGGGTCCGGGAGGCGGGCGATGACGCTCTGCAGGACCTCGCACGGCAGAGCTGTGAGGAGCGTGGGTCGAGGTGCTGCTGCCATGTAGACAATGCAGCTCGAGTTGCGCGGGTGCGTCGGACAAGCGCGTTGTGCAACGCCGCAGCGTCACTGGTGATCCTGCATTTTGCCACAAGGCAGGGGAACAGGCGATAGAGTTGGGGTCAATGCAAGCGGCGCAGTATCAAGGCAAAAGCAACCATCATCATCATCCGTGACAGCAGGTGCCGCTGCAGCAGCAGCGACGAATGGAGCAATGCGCCAGCAGCGGTGCTGCAACCAGGCCCAGGAGCCCGCTGGCTGACGTTCAGACCCGACAGTAGATCCCTGAAGAATTGCCTCTCGCACGTCTTGCTCGCTTGGGTAAGTAATTCACCCGCGATGATCTCACAACATTTCAAACCTGGACGTTGAAAGCAACCCGAATCCAGGAGACTTCTCTCACGAAGTTACATACCGGCACAAAACATGTGATGAATTGATGCTAGGCCGCGCATTCTCTGGAAGCAATGACATACCGTACTGCCACGGTAGAGGCCGACGCTGGCACAGGGCCTGAAATCATGAACAAGAGCGCCGCCAACCTTCGAAGTGGCTGCTTGTTGGCTGCTATACACCTCACAGTACACACAGTACGCATGATTGGCCCATTCGCATGATTGTGCACAAGGAGCAAACTGATTCAGAATTCGCAGGTGGTCTATCATGTTGAGCACGGCGCAACGACATCATCAGGCCATGTGCACGCCTCCCGCCGCCGCCACTTGGTGTCAGATCTATCGGCCAGATCAGCATGCGTCCATCCCACCTGCTTCGCCCCCGCCCCGCCGCCAGCCCGTCTCACCTGCCCTGAAGTTACCGCAAAACCTCCTGCCCCCAAGGCGCTCGCCTCACGCACACGATCCAGGCCACCTGAGCCCTCTCGGACCCTGCCCGACGCATTTGAATGCCCTATGCAACCTTCTCGCACCCCCAGCCGGCCCCCACACGCCCCGGCGCTGGCGCTGATTCTCGCCCCGCGCTCCCCTTGAAAGGCTTGTAGATTGACAATATTACAGGCGCTGATTTGGGCACACCGCTGCAGGCGCCGCTCACCGGGGGACCCTCCTCTCCTGTTGACTGCACCTTTCCCTGGCCGACCCCCGCCCGCAAATCCCACATGCACGCGTCTCAGAGATTAACTACGACAATTATCACACAATTAGCTGAAGCGCGCAACAGTGTGGTTACATTGTGTAGAGATGCAGCCGGCCGGTGGCGGCAACCGTGCAGTATGGCCAGCAGGGCGTCGTGGTGAGCGCAGCATGTGTGTTGGGCCTCAGAGGGGCGTGGCGTGTTGTACAGTAGTGGTTGATACAAGGGGCAAAGAAGTGTTTTTGCAGCCCTCGGGCATTTGTTGGGCTTGTGCTGGGCCCTGGGAGTGTGGCACTAGGGGTGGTACAGGTGCACGCTTTCACAGCCGCTGCGTAAGGTGTGTGTCATCTCATCAATGTGGTGGGTACAGGTCGACGTTTGAGGAACCCGGCAGTTTTCAAGCCATCGGCACACCACTTGCACTCGTCGAATGGCACGTTGCGTGGTAAGACATGGGCATGGATTGTTGAAAGGTGCGTAACCGCTGCCCCCCTGCTTGCGCTGCACCGAGGACCAAGGTGTGTGGTGTCCCCTGGCCCTGCACATCACATGCAACTGTCGTGCGGCCAGTTGTGATGTGTCGCCAGTCAAGCTTGTGGTACATGTCAGCTTGTGATGCAAACCCGTGATGCGTGCGGATGCAACCGGCCCACTCCAATCGGCCGCAGGGTTAATGGCCCCATGTAACGAGCGGTGCAGAGGCATCAAGTCAACGGATCAAACGCGCCTGGTGCACAGGGCGCCTGCATGCGAGGGCGCTGGCCGCGTCTGCTTCGCGGCCGTGTTCCCAGCGCGCTCCCCCCCAATCACTACAAACCGCCGACATCTCAGTGTGCCGAGGGGGCGCTGCGCCTCTGAGAGCAGCACTTGAGCGTGCGCTCGTATGCCTCGACCGCCTCCGCCAGCCGCCGCACGTTGTTTGTCCCAAACCCGCCGCACCCCGCCGCCTGCTCCAGCACCGTCCCGTCGGGCAGCACCCCCACCACCTCCGCGCCGCGCGCCGCGCGCCCGGCGCGCCCCCCGCGCGCGCCGCAGGTGCTGCCCCAGCGGGCTGGGCGGCGACGCAGCCGCGGCGCTCTATGATTTCAAGCTTTGCGGTGGGGCGGTCGCCCAGGGGCTTGGTGAACACCTGCAGCAGGGCGCCGCGGTCGTCCCTGTCTAGCAGGACCCCCAGCTGCCTTATGGCGGCAAACTCCTCAGCGCTGATGACGTCACACTGGCCGGGCAGGCGGCGCAGGGTTGAGGGGAGGGTTGAAGGTGGCGTCTGTGGGCGTCGGCGTGCGGTTTGGGGGGCAAAGGGTGCGTCCCGGCAGGGCATGGGCCTGCAGTCGGCGCAGCGCTTCAGGATAAGGTGATTGCAAGTGTGGACGCGGGCGGGCAGATGCCTCAGGTTTCCAGCACCTGCACGTGCATCGAGGGCAGCGGCGCGGGGCAGTGGTGCGCGCTGCCCACCATTTTTGGCCAGACCGCGTCGTAGTAAGAGGGCGGTGGCGGGGGCAGCAGCTCAAAGCCGCCGGTCGCGCCCGCGGCGGCCATCTGGCGCAGGGTTGAGATGATATCATTCGTTTTGATGGCGATGTGGTGCACGCCCAGCCCCTCACAGTGGTCCAGGACAGTCTGGGTGGGTGGTGCATATTTGGGGTTTGCAGCCGTTTGCAGTGGAAGGGGTTGCTGCATCAAGCATGAACGAAATTCAATGAAGTTTTTTGGCCAAGCACCAACCCCGATTTCAATGAACGCAGCTGGATCGCCAGTCCGCCGAAGGCCGCTGGCGGGTGTGCGCCAGGGGCGCCGCAAACCGCGCCCGATCCGCGCGCGCAACCGACCGCGCGCCCGCCCGCCCATGTGCCGGCCAGCCTGACAATCAGAGCGCATGCGCTCACCTGAACCTGGCTGCGCAGCGCTGTGCCTGTGGTGGGCTCGCTGACAAGCAGCAGCACGCTCTCGCTGTCATTGGCCAGGGCGGTGGCATTGAACCCGCTGGCGGCGGTGCTGACATCATCCGCGAGAAGCTCAACAAATTCGTGGAAGCCTGGGGGGGGCAGGAAAGGGCGGACGCGCGCCCTTGCTTCAGTGTCGCGCTCGGCTCTGGGTCATGGAGGGAAAGACCGGGAGAGGCGGACAGGACAAGAGGAGTGCCGCACAGTCACAGGCAGGGGCGGGGGATGCTGATAGCGCTGCACGCCGCACGCCGCACGCCGCGGCGTCCAGGACAGCGGCCGCGTCAAAGGGCGGGGCGCGCCCGCACCGGTGAAGCCCTTGATGCGCGCCGCGTGCTCCACCAGGCTGGGGGTGGCGCCCACGACGTGGTCAATGCGCGACAACCCAAAGGTGGGGCCGGGTGGGCCCG
The DNA here is from genome assembly GCF_000611645.1 of Monoraphidium neglectum. Classification (NCBI taxonomy): domain Eukaryota; kingdom Viridiplantae; phylum Chlorophyta; class Chlorophyceae; order Sphaeropleales; family Selenastraceae; genus Monoraphidium; species Monoraphidium neglectum. The sequence goes on along the minus strand of NW_014013185.1, from coordinate 3,333 downwards.
GCTCTGCGGCGTAGCCGGGTAGGAAGGGGCCCTGGGGTGGCGATACAAGCGAGCTGTGTGTTTGTGTGTGTGCGTGCGTGCGTGTGTGTGTGTGTGTGGGTGTGTGTGTGTGTGTGCGCGCGCGCGTGCGCGCGCGCGTGCATGTGTGGGTGTGTGTATTGCCTGGTGGCCCCGCCAACCAACAGCGCAACTGTCGTGCGCAAATACTGCAGTCCAGGTAGGCTCAGGGTTGCCGCGTGAGGCTGGCAGCTCTGCTGCTCGGGTGCCGCGCGGCAACCGCGCGCTCTCAGGACGTCACCGGACCCGCAGCCTGGTGCGTGATTTGCGCGCGTCTGGGATGGAGTTGCTTGCGCTTGGCAGGCCGAGCCCTGGCTGACCCACCTGCCAGTCGCCGCTGACATAGCGCAGCACAGTGTCCCCGTAAAGCTCAACCTCAGCCACCACCGCCGCCCCGCCGCCGCCTGGGCCGCCGCCGCCCTCCTTGAGGAGCGTCGGCGCCAGCACGCCGCGCGCGCCGTGCGCCACTGACGCGCGGTAGGCTTAAGCCGCGTCTGCCACCAGCAGGCCTGCGCGCAGCGGCGCGATGGGGCGCGTGCGCGCGTGTTTGCATGTGTGTGCGAGGGGGCCAGATGCGCGGGGCCGGGCGGCCGAGAGCAGCGGGCCGCGCGGCGCTGTGGTGGCTGCACGGGCAGGTTGCGCGGCGGGCCGGCGCGCCACAGGGCTCATGCGCAGGCTGCCAAAAGCAAACAGTCAGCATGCGAGGGGGACACCACCCACCGACCGCCCTGACTGTCATGCCGTGCCTCATGACAAAGTCGTACGCCGCGCGCAGGTCATACCCAGGCAGCGCCCCGCCGCCCGCCGCGCCGCCCGAAGCGCGGGCGGCCGCGTGGCATGCAATGGAGTAGGGGGCGGTGAAGACAAAGAGGACGTCCCCGCTGCGCAGAGCATAGCTGGCGCATTGGCTGTTTCCGGTGCTGTAGTCGGATTTGGCAGCCAGGCTCATGCCGAGCCCGTGCTGGAAGCTGCGGGGGCATGAGGGGCGCACGGGCGAGTGCGCGGGGCGGCGCGCACGTGACACCCGCATGAACAACGCGACCTCTTGCAGCAATCCTACTGGCAGGGTGCCAACGGGCAATACTGTAAATGGCGTACCCTCCTGAGCACTAGCTGAGCTGGCTGGCAGCGTGCGCAATTGCAGGCGGGCCACCCCACCGCTTGCTGGTGTTGGTGGCGTCGGCGGTCCAAAACTCCAGATGGTGGAAGCCGTGCACACAGAACCTGTCGCTGCGTGGGTTGCAGCGCTGCAGGTGGCAGGTCGCATCCATCCTGGCAGCTGAGCTCCCCACATGTGTTGGGACCGCCACCCAAGGGAGCTACCCGGGCAGCACAAACACACACGAAATGAGCGCACTAAATACCAGCGATATGCTGCGCTTATTCTAATGGGAGCGTGATCACGCGCAAAACGCTTGGCGGACAAGGTTGTCGAGTCGATACTGGGGCCGGCCGCTGCCAGTGGTCACATAGGTTTAGGCGCATGTTTTCATGGAGGCCAATGTCTTCAGGTGCAGAGGGCACCTTGATGAGTTTCCCCGTCTGTCGGATGGGATCGGGCACTGCACTTGAAATTTTGGGGGCACTGCCCCATCCAGCACTTCGGGCAACAAGCAGCACCCCGCACGGTTGCAATGCACGGGCTTTCTGTGTCAGACATTGTTGACGAAAGGCTGCCGTAGACAGTTCCAGGTCATGCTGCGCCTGGGTATCAAAAGCACTGGCGGTCCTAGGCCTGGGGTTGTCACGGGACAGTACTAGTCAGACTGAGGGGTTAGTCTCCCAGGCTGCTAGGACTGGGCCTTATCTGTCGACACCTAGCTGGGAGTCACTGCCAGTAGAGCAGCTGCCCAGTAGGCGCCCCTGGGTGACTGGGCCTGTGAAGGGGTCAGGGGCTTCAAGTCGTCAAAGGGTCCCAGTCGGTATTCTTGGACCGACAGCCTGTTACAGGGGTGCTGGCAACCAAGCCTTGGAGCCCCACCTCCAACCACACTGATGATGAACATCACCAGCACACTGATTCCAGGTAGTGCAGGTTGACATGCTATGGTGGCGACCGAACACAGGTGCGGGCTAGCCATCAGTACCGTGGCGACCGAACACAGGTGCGGGCTAGCCATCAGTACCGTGACAGGGGGGACCAAATGTTGAGATTCGGCAAGCGGCCAAGAGGAAAGGCAGGGCAGCACAAGGCGCAACTTGATGAGAGCAAAACAAGCGCCTCTGCAGAGTGCAATGCGCCAAGTTGAAGCGGATCGGGAGCCAGCCATGCATCACATGATAAAAAGGGCAACGCGTCTTGAAACTGCCAACAGCGAATGCTGAGGGTTATACAAGGTGCAAGCGCACGCGTGCTCTCTCCAGAAACAGACAGCAGCTAGACAGGGAATGGGCCGCTGCAAGCCAAGGAGCAGGCAGCTGTTCAGCAAAACAGAACGCTGAAGACGCAAAGGCGCGCACGTTCATATCGCAGCAGTTGCAGCTGTGGCAGCTGCCAACAGCACAATGCGCATCAAGGCCCTCTTCACCCTCTCGACTGTAGAGGCTCTGTGCAGAAGTTGGTCGGGCACCCTCGCCGCTGCTCCATGCTGCAATGCGCCGCGTGGCTGTCACAGATTGCGCAGAACAACACACTGCATTAGGCGAAAATGGCATGAGTGCAGGGCGAGTTGTGGTGCCTAGACATAAAACCCCGGCTAATTGAGCCAACACGTCTGTTCCAGAATCGTCTTGGGGTAGGGCAGCAAAGGCTGGTGACAAAGTGCTTGAAATGGAGGCCATGTTGCTGCCGTTGGCAAATTGGCTCGGATGATCCATTCACGTATCACCTAGAGGTGTGAGAGGTGGGCAGGCATTCTGAGGACTCCACAATGCGACCAAAACTTTGGGCGAGGTGATACCTGACAATTGCTTGCATTCGAGCTCAGTAGCAAAAACACAGCGCAGCAAACACGCACGCAGCGTGGAAGCAGAAGCAGTGGGGGGGGGGGTCTCGCAGGACCCAAGGAAGGTCGAGGTTGGTGCGTGATAACTTCTCAGCCGGCCACAGCTCCCTCGCAACATTGACATGCGAACTGGAGTGTCTCTGAGCGCAAGTAATTCCAACGCAGGACGACTCACCAAGTGGCGACGAACACCAGCCAGATGACATTTACCGGCGACCAGCCATCATGGGCACCTTGGGGGCCATGGCGGCGGGCTTGGAGGCCATGGAGGCGTTGCCCATGGCCATGCCAGCCTTGGGGGCAGCCATCTTGGGGGCGGCCATCTTGGGGG
>NW_014013186.1:19365-29598 GCF_000611645.1 Monoraphidium neglectum | reverse complement strand
CACACACACCACCCACCCCACACCCACATCATCCGCCACGCAGAGGCTTACTTGACCCACTGCCAACGCAACCAGAGAAAACACCAGCGCCGCCGCCGCGCCCGCCGCCGTGCCCTCGGCACTGACGGCGCCCTCTGTGCCGCGCGGCACGCGCTGCAGCGTGGTGATGAGGTAGGTAGTTTGGCCGTAGGCCTGGGGCGTGGCGCACGAGTGATGTGCGGGCGTGCACGGATGACAGACAGCGGGGGGTCGCGATGTGAGGACAGTTGGACGCGTGAGTGTGTGCGAGTGTGCGATCAGGGGCGCGGCGCCGCATGTTGGAGTTGTGTGTGTGCATGCGTGTGTGGGTGCGTGCGTGCGTGTGTTTGCGTACCTGCATGCACAAGCTAGGCCTTGCCCCATCCGCCACAAGCATTTGCTGCACCCGCCCGCTCAATGCACGACCCCCTCCCCAAGACATAGCGCGGGCTTGTGTGCACCTGCACCCCCCCTCCTCTCCCCCTATGCCTCGTCCCGAAACGTTTGAAGCCGCACCTTCCCGATCTCACTCGACACAGTGTCTGACAGCTTGCTTGTGAAGCTGGCCACAAATCCGACCTGCCACAGCTCAAAATTCCCAGTGGCCAGAGCCAGCAAGGCGCAGGCCGTGCCCGCGGACCCTGAGCCCCAGACGCTGCCCTGGCAGCACGCGCGGGCGCCAGAGGGAAGAGCGCGTGAGGGCGCGCGGGGGTGGGTGAAGAAGGAAAGGGTGGGGCGTGCGGCCGGCGGAGGGGCGGTGCGAGGGGCGGGGGCGGGGAGGGGCGCGCGCCGGGCAGGGCGGGGGCGGCCGCGCATGCAGGGGCATGGGAGGGGTGTCATTTGAGGGGGCGCGGCCGCTCACCGCGCCCCTGCGGCCGGACCGCGCCTCGGCGATGCCCTCCTTCTGCTTCTGTTCCAGCTTGACCTTTGTGACCTGGCGGGGTGCGAACATGATAGGGCGGGGCGGGGTGCAACGGCGCGGAGGGTCCAGGTCGGCCGCTGTGCTTGGGCAGGCACCCACCCTCTTGCAGGCGTGGGCCACGCAGAAGCGAACAGCTGCCCGCAGCCGCATCATCCCAGCTCCCCCTGAGGCCCCTGCTTGCCGGAGCCCCTTCCGACGGGGCCCCACTTCCCTCTGCGAGGCAGCGCCACACCACACAACACACACACGCACGCACGCACACACATACACACACACACACACACAAACACGCACACACACACACACACACACGCACGCACACACACACACATGCGCGCGCATCGCACCAGGGTGCCGAACACAAAGTAGAGGCAGACTAGCAGGTACCCGCCGGCGCCAAACGCCGAGAAGACCGCCGTCCCCAGCAGCCAGCTGTTGAAAACGCCCTCCCAGGTCAGGCCTTTGAGGAGGACCTGGATTCCCCCCGTGAAGACCAGCGTGTTGGCGGCGACGCCGGCGGCCAGGCCGGGGTGTGGGCTTGCCGCGGCTGACAGCAGGGGCTGGGGTTGGGGGTTGGAGACAAGTAATGGTTAGAAGGGCCCAAGCGGGGTTGGAATCTCATGCGTGTAGGATGTGGACAAGAGGAACGCAGGCGTATGTTGATGACATCTGTGCAGTGTAATGGCGAGTGGATGTGGAGGCGAGAGCACCCGAGCAGGCAAAGGGCGCACCTCGATGACAGGCGGTAGCGTGGGCGGGAGCGCGGCCGCTGCTATGGGGGCGGCGCGGCGGCGCGATGCAAGCGAGCGTGCGTTACGTTGGATGTGACGGTGACGAGTGGGTTTGTGAAGGGCTGCATGGCTGCGTTGGGAGCCTGCCCTCTGCTGCTGCGTGGTTTGCATTTTTGCGACCAGCACTGTAGATCGCATGCAAGTTCTTTCCAATGATACTATCATTCGCTACACTTGTACCATACTGAGGCCTCTTGCTTGCATGGTCGGGGTGTCTCGGCGGGGCACTGGGGTGAGCCGAGTGACGCAGCTGATCTCTGCCAGCGCAACTGAAATGGTCTGAAACGTGATCGTCACCAAACTTGCGGATCTTGTGGCAGTGAGGCCAGTAGCAGCGCGGTCAGAGACGCAGCCGGCGAAAATCTGCAAACGATGCAGCTCCACTCGAGGGCGCAGCGTAATGTTCAGTCAGCGAAGCCTCGTGCTCGCTCTGTAGCTGTGCCAGTGGCCGCCCCGCGCCTGCGTCGCGCGGCACGGTCCACTTGTGCGGCAGCGACTCCGGTGGACGGCGTTGACGGGACCACGGTGGGCCGCACAGCTTGTGCCAAGCAAACAAGATGCCGCCGAGCCCTGTGTACCTGCTTTATTTTCACGTGCCAACCAGCTGCCGGCCCTGTGGACCCCCCTGCATCCTGCCTCGTTGCATCCTGATCCACTCGTGCGCCTGCCGGGCCGGCTGCGCCTCGTCGCGATGCTGATCCTGCGTTGTCGCAACCACCGGGGTGTGCCCGTCATCGCTAGATTGCCTATTGGGCTATCGGTGCGTCAGCGGTGTCGTTCGTGGGCACGTTTGGGCTGGCGCCGATCTTCAAGAGCAGCTTCAAGGAGGATGCGGACTGGCAGGTGCGACATCACATGGGCGCTCAGAACCGGCAGCCTTGCATTTCAGGCACCGCAGCCGGGTCAGAGCGAGCAGCACACAGGCGGCCGCGCCGCACCAGCGGCAGTCATTGTCGGTGGAAATCGGCTTGGGTAGTGTTGGCACAACCACCCCGCGTCGAAACTTTTGACTGTTGTCTGCAAGACGCATGGCTGTCCGCTCCCTTTCGGGCCCCCATCGCCCCGCTTCCCAGACCGTGTACCGCGACCTTGTGGCGAGCGGCGGCGTGCCCAGCGTCTCCCCTGCGGCCGCCTACGGCAAGCGCAAGAGGTAACAGGCGCAAAGCGGCGCCGTCTCCCCAGAGCAAGCAGTGCCTTCCCCTTGCATGCACTTGCCCTATGCCCATCAACATGCAGGCACAGCCCCACGCGTATGCTTACACAACGCACACTCTCGTGCCCCTTCCTCATGCAGTGCGTGCTGACATGATGCACACATTCCTGCCCATACCTCATACAGTGCTGACGGATGCACATACCCCCGCCCCCTTCCCATGCAGCGCTGTTCTGGTGGACGTCCGCCTTGGCATGAAGTACGACGCCCTCCACCCAGAGGGCGCGATCTCCGTGCCCCTCTACATTCCGATCCAGGGCTGGAGCCCAGCGGCCATCATCCGCCGCCTGGGGTTCGGGTTCTTCGGGATCTACGGGACCCAGCTTAACACAGAGTTTACGCAGCAGGCGGCCGAGGCCATCCCCAAGGGTGAGCGGCGTTCGGGGGGAAAAGGGGGGCCAGCCGTCACCTCTAATGTGAGCAATGCGCACCCCAATTTGCGGCTGGCCCAGCTTCCAGATCCCGCGGCTGCTGTTGCACATTTCAGGCTTGGGCTGCATGGCACGCTGCGTTGTCATCATCATCAGAGAGCATCCGAATCAGAACGCATCCAGTGTCATTTTCCTTTTTCAAGTTTCATTGCATGCGGGCATGCATGCTTGCAAGCACATGTGCTCATCCCCTTCAATGTGCTTGCACATATGCCTCCGATGCATATCCACACAGAGATACACACACAATTGCGAACGCATGCATGATGCGGTCGCAGTGCTCACACCTACAGCGCGCGCGCGCACACACACACACACACACACACACACACACACGCACATGCAGGGAAACACGTCCACACACTCTCCAACAAACGCGCGCCCTCCTCCCCCCAACACATACACACGTCACCACTGCAGGCAGGGAGGTCATCCTGCTGTGTGAGAACGGGGGCAGCCTGGAGAACAAGTCAGGCACCATGTACGGCTTCCAGTCACGATCCCTCAAGGTGCGGCGCGCCGCGCCATGCGGCCCCGCCGTGGCCTGATGCGGGCGCAAGACGCCTCCCCACTCGCCCGCCCCCAACCCCCTTGCCGCTTGGATGGGACACCCCAGCATTGTGCTTGCGCGGCGCCCGCTCCTCGGCGGCGCCGCTGGGTGCAGCGGGCGCCCTCGCCGCAGCCATGACCCGTGCCCGCTCATCCCCCCTTTCCCTTGCTGCCCTGCTCGCCCCCGGTCTGTTGCACGTTATGCCATATACTCGTTGTAAATCCGAGCAATTTTGAAGTTTCTCGACTTCTGCGACTCACGCTGGTCAACCCCTCAGGCCGCCTACTTCCTGCGCAAGGCCGGTTACTCAAAGATCTCCTACGTCAAGGGCGGCATCGCCCAGTGGGGCTCCGACGGCCTCCCCCTGTCCGACGGCGCCCAGGAGGAGGAGGACGGCGACAGCGGCAGCGGGAAGCAGTGGGGGCTGCCCGAGCTCGGGTTCGCGCGGCGGCGGTGAAGCTGGGGGCGTGACGCGGTGCGGTGCGCCGCGGCTTTTTGACGGAAGCGCGCGCGGGCTTTCGCTGCTGAACGGGAGGGGGCGAGAGATGTGAGCTGAGTCGCAACGACCCGCTTGTGCTGTATGCTTACGCTGGCAAATCACACCTAAGTTTGAGCGAATTTTTGTGAGAGTGGACCTTGAGAAAGCTTATTTTGTAACGTTGTCGTTTCTTAGCAGTAAGCTGCTAGCTGCATGCTCGCCCCCCTCAAACCCCTGCACCCACGCCCGCCAGGCCAGGAACAGGCCGGCGCACGCCGCACCTCCACCAGGCGGCACTCGCCCGCATTTACACAAAACGCTAGCGGCCCTCGCCCGTCTGCACAACTTCTCCCCGCCATCTGCCTGTCGGGGTACGAGCCCCTTGCCCCTACACGGGATTGCTTGCACCATGTTACCGCACCCCCACCCCCTGCCAGGGGCCGACCAGTGGTCAGCCATGCAGCACGCACCGCCCAGACTAACCCCCTCCCCGCCCCCGGCCGCCGCCAGGCGCGCCCGCCGCCGGGCCGCCCCCGCCCCCGCCCGCACCGCCCGCCCTGATGCCGTGCTGCGCCGCAAGCTGGCCCGCGTCTCGTGCCACCTGTGACGCCACCGCTTGGGCCGCGGCCAGGGTCGACTTGCTGCTGGCCTGCAGGCCGCCCGCGAGGCGCTTGCCCGCAGAGGCGACCTGCGTGTGGGCGCGGCGGCAGGCAGCTCATCACCAGGGCATCGGGGCGCGCGCTGGTGGAGCACGGCTTGTCTGACAGCAACATGTGGGTGCCTGCGCTTGCGGTGCTGCGGGCGCTGCGGGCAGCCCGGCGGGCGTCACCGCAGGATACGGCAGGCTGCGCCCGGCAGCAAAAAAACCAGTGGCATAGTGGCATACGTGCACCACACCGGCCGCACGTATGGCTGCATGCACACACCAGATGCCGCTAGCGCAGGGGCATGCACCGGCCATGGTCTCGCAAGCTGCAGCCGAGCGGCATGGCGATGCCGGCTGCATCCGATACCCATGCGGCGCGGATGGGTGTTAGCGCACCTCCCCTAGGGCCTGCGCATGGGCGTCCCCCGCGACCTGCATGCTGTCCGCCGCCGCCTGCTGCGCCGCCACGGTGGCTTCATAGTGCTGCCCGGCCATCTTCTCAAGAGTGCCGGCCTGCGCCTTGAACCTGCATGCGGCGCGGCGGTGGGTTGGTAGGGCGGGCGTGCCGCGTGCATGGATGCATGCGTCGCACACATACACGGGCATGCATATCGCTCGCTTTCATGGCGCAGGCGGTAATGTCGCTGAATAATCTTTGACCAGCCTGCACTGCAATCAGGACCTGATGCTTCGTCATCCTTCTTTCATAGCCGTGCAGCGGGGTTCATGCGCGTGGCATGCGTGGGGCGCCAGACACACCGCTTGTCAGCATGTTGCAGGCAGACCAGCACTCGAGGCGTCTGCGCTGCTGCACTGCTACCGTACGTTCGAAGGCGAACCAGCACGCTCACGCGCGGTTTGTTTCTCGGTTGCCCTGCTCCATCTTGGTGGCCAGGTTACTGACAGCCTGCTCAATCTGTGCCTTGAGCGCTTCCAGCGTCATGGTCGTGCCGCCTGCGCCTGCAAACGGGCCCGACGCCGCAGGCGAAGGACGTGTCCCGCGCAGCTGGGCACCGTGACTTCAGACGTGTAACCTAGGACGTCCCTACCATCCTCTGGACGCTGTAAAATAGTATTGATGGGTACGAGCTTTCGAACGGCGGCATCATCATCCCGCAACAACACGACGACGTCTCAGGGGCCTCGGCACATACGTACCTTGCGCTGTGAGTTGCTTAGCAGGTCCCTTGTGCTTCTCCACGCCCTTGGGTGGCATTCTGAGCTGCGAGCTCGTGGCGAGGTTGATCTGAGACGCAGAGTCCGAAGCTGATGTTTGATGGAGCTACGTACAGGCTGAATGTCCGATGGACAATGACTATTTATATTGTGCGCCTGCCGCAGCACACCACACATTTGGTGGGCGCTGCGCGCCCTTGGCTGTGCAAAGCTCTGCCGAGGCCAGCCCGCAGGCATGCAGCTTCCTTGCCAGCAGCTGCGCAGTCGCGCTAGGGCGGTGCACGAGCGCACACAGGCTGGGTGCAGCAGCTTTCCTTTCTAGGTCGGGGGGGGGGCGCGTGCCGGGTCAAAATAGCACTGTAATACACTGGCTGGTGGCTGCAGGAGAGAACACCTGCGGGCCACGGCACGCAGCACACCACCAACGCGCAGTGCTGCAGCCTGGTAGCCGCAGCTGGCGGCTCGCAGCAGCACATGGCAAGGCCATTGCTCACACTTCCATGAAAAACTTGCATACCGTATAGCGAGTTACCAGTTGGGCAATGCAGCTTTCTCATGTCACAGCATGTTGCGCTTGTCGGAGTGCCCCAGGACAGAGCAGAGTTGTGGGGCCCAGCTGCAAGGGTCTGCTGTGTGGGCATTTGCCTGCACGTGCGAACACCAGGAACTGTCAGCATTTGTGGAAGCACAGCTAATTCTTGATAGGCGGCATCACGGTGACAACCTGTGTGTCATGACCCCTGTCCACCGTGGTCCCACCGACTCTGCATCGCCTCCCCGTCCGGGATCAACCACTCTGGCTTGCAGGATTCCCTGAACTGCAACTGCGTCACTGCATATTGCAACTGTGTCATTGCAAAACTAAAAGAAACTAACGCTGATGCAGTGTTGCAAATGGTGCTACCCTTCAAACATGCACAGGGTGTGTTGTAGCTCGTGACGCCCCAACCCATGAAGGTATGGATGCGCCAAGGGACATGATGAGCAGCACAATCGTGGTCTTGCTGATGGCAGTGAGGGGCTAAGCAAGTTCAGCTGCGGGAATGAATAGAAAGTCCATCCAAGGGCAGAGCGTCGCATCCGCAGTGGCTAATGGATTTGATACGCAAGCAAGTCCTGCAGGGGAGGTCAACAGCGGTCAAACATACGGTCGATGCGATTGACTTGCTCCTCACAACCACTCATGTCATGGGCGCACGAAAAAGCGAACATCTCCACAACTCTAATTAAAAGAGCTTGTCACAGAGCCTGATGCAAACTGCAGCATGTGAGTCAGCCACCTGCAAGCAAAGTGAACCTGCCCGTCCTGAGTGATGTCCACTTTCAAGGGGATCAAATCAATTCTTTGCGAAGTTTGAACTGGTTCCCCGACGCCACCATGTCTACGCCAATCTCGAGCTCTGTCCAGGACGACAAGCCTGAGGGGCTCAGCAAATCCAAGTCGTTTGCTCTTGTAGCATCGCCCAGGTGGGCTTTGACCGTGTGTGGAGCGTTCTCTGCAGTGTCACCGAAAAACGGCTGTCACACCGCAGACTGCTGCTCATTCGCCACAGCGCGTCGACCCTGGGCGGGATTGCTTGGCTGTTCACATGTATGAGGGTACCAATGCGCAATGGCCCGCGGAGCAACAGCATCGGTAGAAGGAATTGGACTCAGATGCGCCGCCTGCTGCACGCGCTCTGGCGCTGCGCTGACGCCTGAGGTGCCCATATTCCGTGAAAGAGCGCACACCCTTGCACGCAAAAAATATAGCATCGCACTTCAAACAGGTACGTCTGTCCTGTTCACAGTTGATACCGCGCGTGTGCTGCTCCCCCATTTCGAAACACACAGCACTCTTCCAGCCCCCGCCCCTTGTAATGCCCCTCCCACGCCTCCGCCCCACACTCACAACCCTTCCCCTCGATACCCATTCCCATTCCCATCCCCGTCCCTGTTCCCATCCCCATCCCTGTCGTCAACCCATCCCCTGCCCTTGCCCCTCACCCCCCCCCACCAGCGGCAAGAACCTGTTTGTGGAAGCACCCGAGTATGACCCTGTGGCACCCCACAGACCGGTGAGCGCGCTTAGGCGGCATGCGCGGACGAGGGGGTTCGGCGCAACCACGGGGCCTGCAAGGCCGACGATGTGACAGCGCAGGCGACGCTGCAGAATAGTGGATGTGCATGACAGGCTCCAGGCCGTGGGCTGCAGCCCATAAGGCGCAAGTGATCTCGTGCATGGGCCTCGTTGTGGCCAGCATGCTCCCTGGGGGCAGCTTCAGCCCCCCGAACCCCTCCCGCGCCCCTTCGCCGACGCAATCCGCACCACTGCGCAGAACGATGAAGAGCACAACAAAGGCGAGGGCATGGGCTGGATGTTCGACTGCTTCGGCTGCTGTTTCAGCCGCCTGGCGGCCAAGGAACGCTCGGTGGAACCCGCGGCGACGGCGGAGCGGCACTACAGCTTGCCGCAGTCGGAGTCAATGGCAAACCTCATTGAGAACAAGGCTGACTAAGGTTGACCAGAGTTGACCAGAGTCGACTCGCCCCCGCCCTGCCAGCTGGACGGTGCAAGGCGGCAACCATGCGCTGCTGGGAGCGCCTGATCACGGATGTGCCGACCCGCCGTTCCTCCCCCGCGGCCCCATGCCTCTGCCCGTTTGCGAATATACGCAAACAGGGCCGTGGTCTACGCTGAAGTTTCTTCAGTGAATTGCGTGTTGGATGCGTTCTGATGATCCCAGGACCACTTTCCAGAGGCGTTCGGCACTGCCGCCCCTTGTCACACCAGCTGGCGCGCCAATGCGTGCGGCCTTGTGCATTCAACATTTTATCCAACACAGCAACTGACAAGCTATGCATACCCGCCACGGCTGCTACCAACTTTTGCATCCATGCATTGACGCTCTGCACTTGACTCGACACTTGCATATCCAAACGCACACATGTGAGCAAGCGGCCATCCGCCGCATCCACACCCACACGTGCACATATTTTCACATGCACGTGCACCGCCCGCCCTGAAGATATCAAATCTTTGTCGTGCGACACATGTGCGCAAGTCTTTCTGGATAACTCAAACGCACGTCTGAGCAGGTGTGCAGTCAACCACCGGAGTGCCTTGGCGTGCGTACTGTACGTCTGCGCACATTGTAAGATTCCATGAGGATCCCGAGTCTGCAAGGTGCACGGGCGGCCGCGGCGCCAGGCAGAGCGCAGCTGGGTTCCTGGATTCAGGTGGTCAACTTCTGGTTGCATCCTGATATTGAGCAGCAAAGCTTTGTGTGCTGTCCAGCACCGCCTGGGCGTGTGTATGGGGCGCACTGGCCTCCGCACTTGAACGCTTTGTTGGATTCATGCCTCGCGCGACGCAAAATTCTGGACCTTGTATTGCTTGCCCTCGTCTGCCTCTGCCGCTGCTGGACCCTCTGCTTTCCCTTGGGCTATGCTGACTGCTGGAGTGGCGTTTGGTAACCCTCATGTAGCATATCGCCCGCAAGTCCAAGCGATGTGCGCGGCAGACCTTGAGGTGGTGAGGGTTGTGTTACATGAATCAAAGGCGAAAGCAATGTTTCTCACACAAGCAATACAGCACGCCATGCAACTGACCGCTCTCGATTGAAATATGTGTGGCGGGCGCGCCTGCGCAGCCCAGGCTTCACGTGGGGTGCAGAGACAGCCTAGCGGCTCAGGGGTGCCACATGCGCTTCTACCAACCCGGGTGTCACGCGTCCATAATCATTGGTGGGGCCACAGCAGCCCCCAAGTGCGCGCAGCAGATAGCTGCGATAACGGCATAACGGCTCTACGTCACGGCTCATCAAAGTGTGGTTCTCAACCCATCGTGTGTCCGGCAGAAAACAAGACGCGCGCGCCCCGGCCTGGCCGGCCCGCAGCGCCCTCCTTTGGGGTCGCACGCGCGCGCCCCTTAGTCACGGGTGCCACTGCCAATCGTGGCCACTGCGAGGCAGCCGCCTGAGGCCGCCCGCCCTCAGGCCGCGCCCTCCCCCGCCCCTGTTTCAGGGC
>NW_014013186.1:16576-18832 GCF_000611645.1 Monoraphidium neglectum | reverse complement strand
GGGGGGGGGGGGGGGGGGGGGCCTGCACGACCCTGCCACAGCTCCGCTCAAGGCTTCCGCAGCAGCGTGTGGTTGAATGACGGCAGGCTGGGCGCGACCAGCAGGCTCGCCTTCAGGCTCGACAGTGTCTTGTGCGCCGACGCGATGGCGTCGTTCGCCTGCTTAATCTTGCTGTCCAGCTGCTTGCTCAGCGGCGCGAGCAGCGACTTGGCCTGGCTGGTTGCGTCGGTTGCGGCCTTAGCCTTGGCTGACAGCAGCTGGTTCACGAGCTTGTTCGCCTGGTCGATCGCGTCGTTGGCCTGCTTGATCTTCAGGTCGAGGATCGACTGCGCCTTGGCCGTCGCGTTGGCGATCGCGTCGTTGGCGGCCTTGACCGGGTTTGACTTGACGGCCTGCGCCTGCTGCGCCAGCGCGCCGAGCGCGTCGGTCGCCTGCTTCAGCTTCGAGTCGATCAGCGACGAGGTGTTGGCCGCGAGGCCGCCCAGGCCGATGTGGGCAAGCTTGGCGTCGAGGATGGCGTTTAGCTGCTTGCGGGCGGCGGCCAGGGCGGCGTGGGCCTCCTTGACCTTGGCCTCGTACTGCGGCACGGGGGTATGGCATAGACGGGGTTGCGGCTTAGGGTGCATGACAGGTTTCTGGGGTTGAGATTAAACTTGCTTTTTTTCTTGTCAGGCCCGTAAACGCATCCGCAAGGCGTGTGATTGCAGGAGATTCGCCCCTCTTGACACCGCAGAGCCTGACTGGAGCACAGTGCTGGCCCTCTCGCGTGCGCGCACCTGCTGGGTGACGGACGCCAGGAGGGTGGCGGCGTTGGTCTGCGCGCCGCCGACGATCTGCAGCTTGAAGGCGACGACGGCCTGCGCGTTCTTGAGCGCCGCCTGGTAGGCCTCCGCCAGGGCAGCCACCTGTACAATGGAGGAAGGGCACAATTGCAAGTGGGTTCTCAGCACTATTCCAAGTGGGTACTGGTCAAAGGGACTGTGGCAGGAAGTGACGCCAAGCGTGAGCCACAGCCTGTGTCGCCCTTTCCTCTGCTGCCTGTCGCACCACCACGTCACCTGATGCGCAGTGCCCCTGCCCCCTCTGTCTGACGAGGGACCAATTAGACACGTGCTCAACACCATGTCAACCCAAGAGCCCTTGACCAATGTGACCCCTCAAGGCCTTGGCCATTGTGCTGCTGCCACATCATCGGTTGGTTTGGCGGCACCAGTAGCTGCAGGGAAGCCCACCTTGGCGTCCAGCAGGTCATTGGCCTGCTTGCTGGCGGCGGCCAGCGCCTGGCTGGCGGCCTTGTGGGGGTCGGCCTTGATGTCGGACGCCAGCTTGGTCAGGTTCTGAAAATTGTGAGCAAATGGGTTGCGCATTCCATGGTGAGGTGCCGTCCCCAGGCAAAATGTCGAGTTGTTAGGAGAGGCTTCAAATGATCAGAGACACGGCGCCACAGTACATATCACAGATTTTACAGCGCGGCGCAACTCAGCAGGCCGCTGGCAAACCCCCTGCGCATGCTGGCGGCGCACGCACCTGGTAGGCGGCGCCGATGGCCAGGACCTGCGCCTGCAGCTTCTGGGTGGCGTTCACGGCCACGCCGGGCAGGCCGATAGCGGCAAGCTTCGAGTCGATGACCGACGCGGCCTGCTTCTGGGCGGCAAAGATCGCGTCATTGGCCTGCTTGACCTTGGCCTCGACCTGGAATTTTGGGGGTTTGTAGGGGAACGGCCAGCACGGGCTGAGGATTAGGTGTGCTGGTGCGTTGCAGCCACGGGTGGGCGGTTGGGTTTGGTGCGGCCGCTCAAGGCCAGAGGCTGCGTGCAACGCGTCTGGTGCCAGGTCTGCCTTCAAGGCCCAGCCGGAGCTTGCAGCCGCGTATGCAGTGGCGCGCTCGCACATCCGGATGCCAGTCCGCCCACGCGCCGCCGGCTGCACCCCGCAGCCCGCAACCGCGCCCCACCTGCTTGGTCAGGTTGCCGATGGCGCCCTCGGCCTGCGCCTTGACGTCGTTGGCGGCGGCCAGCTTCGCGCCGAGCAGCGCGTCGGCCGTCTTGTTGGCCGCGGAGATGGCGTCGTTGGCCTGCTTGACCTTGGAGTCCAGCAGGGACTGCGCCTCCATGAGCGCCCTGGCCAGGGCGTCGGAGACGGCTTTGGTTGGGTTGGCCTTGAGATCCTGCGCGACGGCGGTGATGTTGCTGACCGCGTCGTTGGCCTGCTTAAGCTTGGACTCCAGGAGCTGGGGTGGTGGTGGTGGTGGGGGGG
>NW_014013186.1:6483-15922 GCF_000611645.1 Monoraphidium neglectum | reverse complement strand
GTGGAGGGCGGATGGGCGGAAATTTTGGTGTGGGCTGGGTTGAAGAAGTTGCGCGGGTGTCGTTTGGCTGGCTGCTGGGTGGGAGGGGGCAGGTGCTAGGGTGTGAGGCGGAGGAAAAGGGTTGAGTGCAGTAAAACAGGAAATGAAGGCAGGCAGATGGACCTAAGACAGCGATGATACACTGCAAATGCCAGCAAGCAGCGACCAGAGCGTCAGCGGGGCTGCCGCAGGCCAACTGAAAAGGGTCCCACGGACGGCACAAGCGCATACAGCCGCCGCGCACCTGGCTGGCGTTGGTGGCGTAGCCGCCCAGGCCGATAGCGGCAAGCTTCGAGTCGATGACCGACGCGGCCTGCTTCTGGGCGGCGTTGATCGCGTCCGTCGCGGCCTTCACGCCAGACTCCAGCTGATTGGTCAGGTTGCCCACTGCGCCCTGCACCGCGGCCTTGGGGTCGGCGATGAATGCGGCCTTGGCGGACGCCAGCTGCTGCGCCTGCTTGTTGGCGGCGTCGAGGGCGTCGGAGGCAAGCTTGACCTTGGCATCGAGAGCGTCCTGCGCCTGCTTGGTCGCCTGGGCGATCTCGCTGGAGACGGCCTTCACGGGGTCGGCCTTGAGCGCCGAGAAGTGCTTGAGCAGGCCATTGAACGCGTCATTCGCCTGCTTGAGCTTGGCCTCGACCTGCTGCACCACCGCGGCGTGCGCCGCGTCGAACGCGGACTGCAGCGCCTTGGTCGCGTTGCCGAGCAGCGCGAACTTGATGTCGGCGTGGGGCAGGTCCTTCAGCAGCGAAAGGGCGATGCACGACTTGAGGTCGGCGAGGCCGGCGGGGGTGGAGACGCCGCTGAAGCCGAGCTTCTTGGCCAGCGCCGCCAGCGAGTCGTTGCCGAGGGTGGCCTTGCCGGTCAGGTTGGAGAGCTTGTCGAAGGGCAGCGCCTTGAAGAGGTCGTCCGCGCTGACGTTGGGCAGGAGGGCCTTGATGTCGGCGATCGACGGCACCTCTGGCAGCTTGGGGGTGGGGATCGACGGCAGCGATGGCAGCGGCGGCAGGCCGGCGCCGGGGCCAGACGCGGGCAGCAGCGACAGGACGGGCAGGCCGGTCTTGTTCTGCACCTTCTCCAGCAGGTCGAGCGCCTTGCTCTCCTTGAGCAGCGACAGCAGCAGCTCGTTCTTCAGCTGCTGGGCGCTGGACAGGGTGCTGTTCAGCTGGGCGAGCAGCGCCAGCTTCTGCAGCTGCGCCTTCTGGATCTCGGCGGGGATGTCGGGGATCTTGAAGCCGTCGGCGGGGAAGGAAGCGTTGAGCTTGTCGTAGAGGCCAGACTCCTTGAGCCAGGCCAGGACGACAGCGGCCTTCCAAGTGTCCACGTGGCCGACGGGCAGCTGAGGGGTTTTGGATTTATGAGGGTCGAGGCGGAGTGGGGTTGTGAGGTGTATGGGAGCCGTGCTGTTCGCATGTATTAATGGTTGTGCGCGCTGCTTTGAGGATTAGGGGGCGCAGGTGGCCAGCATTGGGGCCGCCTATAGAGGCTCGCCATGGGGCTGTCTAGCGGCTCGAGCGACAGAACCGACGGCGCGCCCAGCGAGGCCCCGGCGCGATACGCCCTCCCTGGCTGCCTTGGGCTTCACCAAACCCCTGTGCTTTGGCCTTGCGGCGGCGAGCTTTGCTCCTTCGCAGCCGCTGCCGCCTCCGCATCCGCCGCCCCTCTTGTGCCTCCTACAGCTGCCCGTCCTCCTCTGCCGGCCCCACCCTCAGCTGCACCCTGCGCAATACACCCTCCCTGGCTGCCTTTCGCGCACCATCAAACCCTTCTGCTTCAATATAGAAGCATGCTGCAAAGACTCACCAGCTTGGTAGCCTGGTCGACCTTAGCCTGGACGCCATCAGCAACAGACTTGACGACGCCGCGCACGGGGCCGAGCACATTCTTCTCAATGTGCTCCTGCACGGGCGCGAGGGTGTCGTTGACTGTCTTGTAGACCGACTCCACCTTGGCCTTGATGGGGGCCACGGTGTCATTGACCTTATGCACGACGCCAGTGACGGCCTGGTTGAGGGCCTGGTTGGCCTGGTGGGTCACGTTGCCACCGAGCTTGTCGCCCACGGCCTTGCCGATGCCAAAGGCATCAAACAGCGGGTTGGACGCCTGGGTGCCTGCGGAGCGGTCGACAGGGGTGGGTTGGGGGGAGAGGGGGTGAGGAGAGGGAGGGGAATGAGTCAGGGAGGTCGTAGGAGGTGCGAGCTGAGTGTCGTGCAGGTTTTGTTGCCGTTTCATGTCAACGTGGAGGCGTTCAGAATCTGAGTATCATGGGTAGTTGGAACAAGCCGATGGGGCTGTGACGCGGCGGGGCCTGACCACGGCTGTAGTCTTGTGAGTAGTGCGTCCCAACTGCATCTGCAGTGGCCTCTGCCCGGCTTGTGCCACAGCCCTCAGCCCGGGCTGCCAGGCAGCAATACGATTGAACTGCATGATTACGGCCTTTTAGAATCCGCTCGCGTCCACTGTACGCCCTCCCTGAGCGAGGGCAGGGCTGCTAGCCGCTCTCAACCTCTCGGTCCACCGGGCCCTTCCTCGGGCCCTAGTTCGCGCTCACCAACGGCAAGCAGCACCAAGAATACCGCCACACTCCTAGAGTGCTTCATGGCGTCGATGAGGGCGCGAGTGGCCGCGGTCCCCTTGTTCGGTGGAGGTCGCTGTAGTGGTCTGCGCTTCTGAGGTACGACGCACACAGGCTTCACGAGCTCATGACGCACTCAAGAATTGTTTTATGTGCAGATGCAAGCAGCAGGAGCGATCTTGTGTGTGAGCAGCATTGAATTGGTGGGACCTGGCAAGGCGCCCGTCCTGTCTCAGCGAAGCTTCTTATATTTATTGTATGCAAGATACATATTGAACAATACAATTCTTAGCACCTCGCCTCATCACGTTACCTGCAAGGCCAGGCTGGGATCATGCAGCGTCGCCAAAACTTGGGTTTCACACCAAGAAACAGGAGCTATTAAAGCATTTCACGTTGAATAGAATCGCAAGAGCTCGGCTTGCGCCCCCTCGTGGCGGCGCCGTCGCGGCAACTGCAGACTGTCATGTGTGCGTCTGCAACGCCGAGCAGGAACTCTGCGTTTCGCACAGGGCTGAGGCCGCAAGAGGTCTCTTAGGGGGCAGTGCCTCAGGTCATGGCCCAGCTGCACAAATGTCCCTTGCCAGGCAGTTGTGGCAGCTGGCGCCGGTGCGGCGGCAGCGTCTGCAGCAGTCGCCCGCCTGGTGACTCGATACATCCCATTTACCGACCCAGGCATTCAGAGGGAGCCCTGGACCAACTCCAATCACGCAGCAAGTGGGGCGTGCGGGAGCTTGCGTCCACGCGGCGTGCTGCACATCAGCCATCCGACCCCGGGCGACAGGAAGCTGCGCAGCAAAATGTGCTCAGACAGCAGCGCAGCGTGCAGAAGCCCCAAGGCACAGCAAAACGCGAGTCTTCACAGACAGTCGACCAACAGCCAATAATGGACTGCACGCTCCAGAATTTCAAGCCTCTCAAGTGTGGGGTTTGGCGGCGCGTTGCAGCGCCCCTGCCACCCAGCTTGCATCCGTTACCCAAGCCAAAGGCAGAAAACCAATCCGCCCACGGGGGCGGCGCCGCGCGCACAGCCTCAGCTGGTGATGCGTGCGACTGTGGCTCCAACTTCTGGCGTCGCCGCCACTGCAGCTCCTCCTGCCTGCGCGCCGAGCGGCCCGGGTATGGGGGGCGGCACAACGCCCGGCTGCAGCGGTTTGACCATCAGCAGACGCCGGGGCTTGCCGATCCGGCTCTTCTCAGCGTCCGAGACCCAATCAGGGTCCATCCAATTTGTAGTGAGGAATCCGAATGAGGAGTAGAGGCTGTGAGGGGAAGCAGGAGAAAGGGAGGGAGGAGGGGCAGGTGCGCGGTTCGCACGAGGCTGAAGGTCTCAGGGCAAGACGACGAGATGGCCGCTGGGGCTGCGGCACCCTGTGGACGAGGCGAGCGTGCTGCGCGCCGGCGGGCAGCGGCCTGGCATTCTCGCCCCCCCCCCCGCGCGCCGCGCTCCCGGTGCACCCGCGAGTCTGTGCCCTGCAGACCTGAATGCCGGCGAGTAGCCCTTGTAGCACAGCAGCGCCATGAACTGGGGGCGCTCCGCCAGGCGACAGGTGGCGGTGACGAGGCTGGACTCCATGAGCTGGCGCGCGACGCCGCGCCGCCGCCAGGCCGGGGCGACCGTCATGTTGGTCACCTGGGTGACACGACAGAGCGTCCGCGGTGGTTGAGCCAAAGGCGCATCATTATATCCAGGCCCAGTATGTCCCTACAACTGCCCTGGGCTGCGATGTGTTGCACGAGGGTACAGCTCGAGGCTCGGGCAGTGATAAATATCAATTTGCGAGCAGCCTTTGTGCACCGCGCTGCGCTGGCGCCGCAGTTGGGGTGCACTATTGCTCACCATGGCAAAGGGTGCGCCGACTTCGCAGCCCGCAGCCGCCGCGATGGTCTCGCCTGCATACCTCACAGTCACGTTGCAGACGCCGACCGCGCCCTCTGTGCGCGCTCGCTCCGCATCCGCTGCATAGCCGCGGCCCTGCCGCCGCTCCCCTTGCTGCTGCTGGTCCCCTCGCTGCTGCTGTGGCTGCTGCTGCTGTTCTAAAAGCTGTGCTGCCTGGCTCTGGGGGGCCACCGCGAGGAGCGTCACGTGGTGGCCGCGGGCGCCCTCATTCAAGTGCAACCCGAGGTTCTGCGCCGCGTGCCGCAGGCGGTACGAGTTGAGGGCCAGCGCGTCTGCCAGGGCCGAGCCCTTCCGAGGGTAGAATTCCGCCGCCACCAGAGAGTTGGCCTGCATCAGCGCGTCCACCTGGTCTGCGGCGCCCTTGAATTCGGAGAGGCAGACGATCCCCAAGTCATCTGCTGCGCTTGTGCTGCCGCCGCTGCCGCCCAGGGCGCTGGGAGCCTGTGCGAGACGCAGACCAGGCGCGCGCCTCAAGGCGCGGCTGCAGGTGCAAGGACGGCGCGCCCATCCGACGCTAGGCTGCAGCAGTACGCCTGCGCGGTCAAGTTGAGGGTGGAGATGCAATGCGAGCGGGGGGTTGCGTCGCAGCGTGCGGTAAGGCATAGCGCGTCGAAGACCCGTCCAGAGCAGGCCTCTCTCAGAGCAACTCGAAGCTCTTACAGATACCGGTATTGTTATGAGTGACGTGCACAGACAAATGACATTGTCGCTGACCTTCAGGGCGAGTGGAAGTGACGATCGCCGCTCTCATCGCGCCCCGCTTTCAACAAACGACGCGGTGCCTATTGTTGAACGTTGACAGTCACTGCTGACAACACATTCCACGCCCGTCTGAAGTGACGAAAGTCATCCCGCGGCCTTCCGCTATGCATGACCTGCAAGCACCCCAGAGCGCGCTGATACATGTTTTATCTCACCTGCATATCATACTAGTCTTACAGAGCACGCGGTTCTGCCAGATCGGCACGCACAAACTTGTTTCAAAATTAGGCCCCGTTTCCAGGCTTCGTCAGGACTTCAAACGGTGCGCAGAGTGCTGCGCGATCGTCGGCGGTACTGCTGACGCTGTGACACAGCGTAGGGGCGCCTGAAGGCCTCGCTGCAGCAAGCAACACCACGCGCAGCATGCCACCCATCCTGAGCCCCCGGCCTGGCCCTCCCCTTTTGCAGGGCCTACGACCGCCTCCCGCATCACCCGGGCCCGACCGTGGCCCCGTCCCAGCCCCGAAAGGCCAAGGCAGCAGGGGGCGCCATGCGGGGGTCGGCGATGGGCGCGAGCGCCAAGCGCATCAATAAGGAGCTCGCAGAGATTGCCCTGGACCCGCCGCCGGGCTGCTCCGCGGGCCCAAAAGACGACAACATATACGAATGGGTCGCCACGATCCAGGGGCCGCAAGGTGCGCCTGCGGAGCAGCTCTGAAGAGAACCGGCCGCTGGTGGACGGATGTCCATGCGTGCTGCGCGCCGGACGCGGCGGCGCTGGCAGCGACGGCGGCACTGTCAGGGGCAGCCCTGCGCAGCTGACAGTGCTGCTCTACTGCAGCACATGTGCATGCCACCTCGCCAAGCAGCGCCAGGGGCAGCAGCCACCCGCCCGTCCATGTCATGCTGTCCGTGCAGGTGCGTTGCGCCCCCCACATTTGAGCCCCCACCCCATTGCACCCATCACGCCACCCAGGCTCCCCGTACGCCAACGGCCTGTTCTTCCTCGACATCCATTTTCCATCAAGCTACCCCTTCCAGCCACCCAAGGTGTGAACCGCGCTCTGCTTCCCCTGATTTCGTGCTTGGTTCTCACCACTATGTTTTCAACGCTGCTGCGGTTCTTTGATGCGGCCCAGCTCCGATCCACCTGTCACTTTTTCCGCGATTTTGTTGGCTCCAGCGCCTCCACCGGCCCCCATCACTGCATGCAGCGCCTGCCGTGCCTCCAGCCTGCCGCGCTGGGGGCGTGATCCGATGCAGTTTCCCGCCAACCTCGCCTCCATGTGCCCTGCCATTCGCAACGCACTTCCTCTTGCGCCCCGTCAACCATTCTGTGGAGGCCCCCGCTGTCCCCGCCCCCGGTCACCGCCACCACGTCGCCAGGTGACGTTCCGCACGCGCATCTACCACTGCAACATCAACAGCACGGGCGGCATCTGCCTCGACATCCTCAAAGACCAGTGGAGCCCCGCCCTTACGGTGTCCAAAGTCCTGCTCTCCATCTGCTCGTTGCTCACGGACGCCAACCCCAGTGAGCACCCCTACCACCGGCCGCGGCCGGCCGCGCGGCGCCGGGCCCGAGGGGGCCCGTTTCTGCACACTTTCCCCAGGCTTTGCATTGCTGCTGGCTGTTGCGCGGCTGCAGCGGGCCTTGGAGTGGCGCTTCGGCAGCAGCTGCACCTGCTGACATTGATTTGTACAATTTGATGCAACGCGGGGCCTTCTCCATTGCAGACGACCCTCTGGTGGGCAGCATCGCGCAGCAGCTCCTCACCGACAAGGCGGCCCACGACAAGACAGCGGCGGAGTGGACCAAGCGCTACGCCAGCGGGTGACGCAGGGCCGGCGGCCGCGGCGGCGTCGTTTTAGCCGGCGGTTGTGGCGTCGGCGGCGGCGGCGGCACGGCGGCGGCTGCGCGCGGCAGCATACGCGAGATGCTGCGCAGTGCGGCGTTTCACAGCTGGCGTCGGCGCGCCTGCACAGGAGCCACTACCGCAGTGGCCGCGAGGGGCAGCTAAACGGCTGCAGCACGCAGCAGCGACGAAGCAGACCAACTGATCACCCCGAAGCCACTTGCGTGCTTCTCTTGTCTTCTTTGCTCACAAGGCAGTAGCCCTCACGCAGCCAAGTCAGCCAGCAGCATAACAACTGCACAGCCAGGCACCTCACTCCTGCCCTGGGGCTCTCTTGTTTTGTAGGCCACTCCTTTTCATCTCCTCAGGTCGATTGTGTGGTGTACAACATACCTGTACTCAAGGCAATACGCCCATCAGTAGCTTCATAGGTCTTGTAAATTACCTGTCAACCACCACCACCTGATTGTGTTGCGCACAGATAGCTTGCTGCACATCTTGCCCATGAGTGGGAAGATGCGGGTGTGGTGTAGCGGGTGTGCAGGTGCCGATGCAACGTGCAGCATGTTAAAAGAAGGCAGCGCTAACTGCCTCTTGGTCTATGCCCCTGCATAATCGCATGCCGCCAGCCGAGCGCCTTGACACCACATGTCGGGCGTGATGAACACCTGACGTTGGCATTACTGCAGCAAGACGAAAGCGCGGGGCCTAAGTGTAAACACCCATGCATAGACGTGCATTGCATCCAGGATGCCACATCACAGGCGGGTGGATGTGCTGCTTCTCCCCAGGCGCAGCGATGCTGTGGCTTGCTGACTGAAGATGTGACCGCAGCTCGAGCCGCCAGCGCAGTCCATAAACCGCCGACTCGATAGCAGGGTCGATCATGCGCTACCCCGAATCTTGAAAGCAATTGAATATGACAGCTGCCCGCCAGGAGCTGTGAGCCCGCGCGTCGTGAAAAGATCACCTAGCCGATGTTCAAGCGGCAGGCAATGGCGCTGAGCCTAGCAGCAGGAACGGGTCTGACAGCTTGGGGCTACGCTGGCGCACCACGGCCAGCGCGAGCCGACGCTCGGCGCCCTGGAGTCTCTGCTGCCGCGGCATCTGGGGCATCCGCCGCAGCCGTGGCTCCGCCGGTGCTCGATCGCAGCACAGCACGCTTGAAGCAAGTGCAGGTTGTGTTCAGGTGAATGCGCCGGCGCACCGCCTCAAGCAGCTGCAGCTGCTGCTTTCCTCGGTTTCGGCTTCCTGGACTAGTGGCGGCGATGGCGGCACTGATGCCGATGCTTTGCATATCCCTGAGCTGGCCAGCCCCCCGGCTGGCTTGCACATGCTGCGTTAAAAAATTCTGCAACTACGGCCTGAACCCGCTCAGCTGCCAAACAATGCAATCTACGCAGGCATGGCGCGCGCACGCCCCTGACAGAGCATCAATTTCTAATGTTTGGAGCCACCTGGGGCCCAGAGACCTGCGGCTCTGCCTACGACGGCGGCGGCGCACGGCTCGAGATCGCCGGCCGCGACGGCCTGCCGCCGCCGCCGTCGCCGGGGGACGTCGCGCAGATCAACTGCAGGCTGCCCGGCGGCGGCTGCCACAAGGGGGAGCTCACGCTGCTGGGCCAGCGGCAGGTAGAGTGGGGACCTACGGGGCATTGGCAGACCTGGGGTGGTTAGTTGACGGTTGTCGGTTGTAAAGGTGGGATCGGCATACCATGCCAAACAGCTCAGCGCCGCCGCTGCGTAGCGTGGAGGAGCCTTGCTGCAGTTGTGAGGAGGCCTGCACGCGGCCAAGCCGGCTGCCCACTCTTTGCAGCCGCGGCCTGCATCACCCCACACCCCCGCCCCGCCTGTGTTGGCGGGCGCTTGGCCCCTGTCAACCCACCCCAGCTGCTGTCGCGCCACCTGGTCCGCCCCTGTCCCCATTCGAGGAAATTGCAATGCCGTCGCTCATCCGCTTTGTTGTTGCACCTCATCACCTCGACACGCAGGCGCTGGATCTGGGCCGGTGGCTGCGGCAGCGATACGCCGAGGAGTTCGGGTACCTGCCGGGCAGCTACGCGCCCGGCCTGGTGTCCTGCCGCACCACCAAGTTCTCCCGCACCCGCGAGACGCTGCGCGGCGTGCTGACCGGTGAGGGGCGGGCTGCGGCAGCTAAGAGCCGACGCGACGCGCTCAGCCAACCAACTTGCGCGTGCGGCGTTTTGCGGGTTGGCTTGGTCTCAAAGTCGTGGCGCGCAACGGCCCGGGAATGGCGGCCGGGGTGCGCGGCAAGCGGAAGGCGCGATGGCGCGATTTTGATCGCGCGCCCGCGCTGGCGACGGAAAGATGAGAGAGAGAGAGAGAGAGAGAGAGAGAGAGAGAGAG
>NW_014013186.1:2196-5704 GCF_000611645.1 Monoraphidium neglectum | reverse complement strand
AGAGAGAAGAGAGAGAGAGAGAGAGAGAGAGAGAGAGAGAGAGAGAGAGAGAGACCGCGACCGACGGCAATGCGAGACTCCTCCCGGACGACGGCCCACACAACCAGGGCTCCTGCCCTGGCAACAAAACCCCCATCTCGGCTCTGCCCTGGTGGCGAACCCCCCACCTCGGCTCTGCTCAACGCACACGCATCATCCCTTGAACCCCAGGCCTGTACCCTGGCAACGAGACGCCCATCCCCGTGGTGTCGTCCTCAGACATTGACCAGCTGCTCTACGCTGACTCCCAGCACTGCCCCCATCTTGGTCTCCTTATGGAGGCGTCCGCCGCCAAGCTGGCCGGTGGGCAGGGGCGGGAGCTGCGCGCGGGGCCGCGCCGGTGATCCAGGTCGCCGGGAGCAGCAGGCGAGCGAAACGGCAGCGCTGTGGTGCCAGCTGGCGCGGCGCGTCTGCTGGATGCAGGGGGCGAGCAGCAGCAGCCCTGCCGTTGCACGCGCGGGTGCTTACAAGCTAATCACCGAATGCGCGCTGTGCCCGCAGCCAAGGCGGCGGCCGACCTGCATACGCGTGCGGAGCTGCATTCGGGGGTGGAGGGCGCGGTGCCTGGCCTGCCTGAGGACTTTTGGTCGCGCAAGTGGAGCTATACGGGTGGGCAGCTTCCGCGACTGGGCAGCATCCAGGACAAGTTATCTGATATAGCCAGCCGCGTGCAAGCTGTGTGTGATAGGACCCGCCTGCAAGCCGGGCGCGTTGAGCTCATGTCGCCGCCGCTCCTCAGTGTTTGCTTCCAGCACTGTTCGGCAGCAGCAGCAGCAGCAGCAGCAGCAGCAGCAGCAGCAGCAGCAGCAGCAGCAGCAGCTGCGGCCTGAAATCTGTATGGCTCTTGTCAGTCCGGGCAGTAGCCACCCTTCAGCCAGTCTCTATCACTCTCCCCCCACCCAGACCTCGAAAGGCTCCACTCACATCTCCAGCCACCGCCCCCTGGGCCCCCCTGTCAGACATCCATGATGCGCTGACGTCACTGGCGGCCCACAACAAGCCTATCCCGGAGGCCTTCACCCCCGACATCCGCAGGCAGATCAACCTGCTAGTGAGACCCGGGAACCGGTAGAGAACCCGGGGTCAACCCTTGGCATGCCGCCTGGGTGTGCCTCAGAGCCAGCAAAGGAATCGCGGGCATGTTGTGAAAGCCGATGGGGCCTGAATCGGCAGCTGGGAGGACACGCACGCTGCAGGGTACACGGCAGCCCGCCCTCCTTCCAGCCAGCCATCGCGTCCGCCAGCGCCGTGCCCATGCCATCCCCTCCCCTATTCTCTGCGCCTCTCGTTGCCTTCTAATCTTGCTCCCCCTCCCCTCGCTCCTTTACCTCCTGCCCATGCCCCCATAGGCCACGCGCCAGTTTGCAGGCTTCCTGTGCCCCTCCCTGGACGACGAGCACGGCCACGCCATGCTGCGCCTCTCGATGGGGCGCCTGCTGGACATGCTGGTCCTCAACATGAACGCCGCCGCCGCCGCGGCCGGCGAGACCGTCACCGCTGGCACTGGCGGCGGCGGCGGCGGCGGCGGCGGCGGCGGCGAGGGCGGCCTGCCGAAACTGCACCTGTTCTCGGGGCACGACTCGACCCTGATGCCGCTGATGCTGGGTAGGTGCAGCAGGGCTTTGTTCCTGGGGCCGCTCGTCTTAAATGGCGGCGGTCGTTGCTGCTGCCCTGTGGAGAAGCGGCCTTTGATCGCTTGGCTGATCAGCCAACCGATTACGGCTCCCTTATCAAGTGCACGCTGCCACCTTTCAGCACTCCCGCGCGCCTTGCCCGGGGAGCCCTGATCAAAACCCAGCCCAACTCTGGAACAACCCTGTCTTCCCACCGCCCCCCCCGCAGCGCTAGGGATTGACGTGGAGGCCACTGGCTGGCCGCCATACCTTTCAAATGTGTGAGTGTGCCGAGGTTGCGGGTGATGCCGGTCTCATGTGCTGTGTGCTGGCGGCCCATTTGAAGCCCCCACCCCCCAGCCCCGACCCGTGTCCCTTGCTGGTTGCCCCCCACGTAATCAGTCAGGCTGACTTTCATACTGCCGCCCCCTTGCCCCCAAACCGTCCTCGCCGTGCCTCAACCAGCGTGATTGAGCTGTGGGAGCTCAACCATCACCAGCAGCAGCACAACGGCCACCCTCAGCAGGAGCAACAGCAGCAGCAGGAGCGGCAGCAGCAGCAGCAGCAGGATCACCCGGACCATCACCAGCAGCAACTTCACCCACACACGACTGACGGCGGCCGACTAGCGGTGAGGGTCCTGTACAACCAGCAGCCCCTGGAGCTGCCCGGCTGCCCGCCCGACAAACTGATGGGCCTGTCCACCTTTGAGAGGGAGCTTCTAGGCAGCTTCATCCTGTCGGAGCAGGACCATGCACAGGTGTGCGAGAGCCGAGAAAGAGTGTCCGGTGGGGGCAGGGGCGTGCGGGCGGGCGCATGGATTGACGCGCATGCTGTAAGTCCAGGTGGCGGGTTCAGTTGATCCCGATGTGCGCATGGTCAGTGGGGGAGCAACGCAGGGCTTCCACTATTCAAGGCGGGCAGGGTTTTGCTCTGGCCGTCTGCATGTATGCTTGCGCCTCAAAGCCGCTGTTACGTCATGTTCTTGTGGGCACGGAAGCTGCGGCCTCCAACGGACCTGTTGCAGCCCGCAGCTCCATCCTCTTTCAGAGATGGAATGCGTCATCCTCGCTGCTCACTGAGGCTGTCGGACCCTTCCGCCAACACCACCCCTCCCCCAGGCCTGCATGGTCCCGCTTGACCACGACTCGCCGCTCCCCAACATCGTGTCACCCGCCAACATCAACGCCGGACCCGCCAATGTGAACGCTGGGGGCGGCTCGGCGGCAGCGCCGGCCGCGAAGAGCGGTCAGGCGGCCTGAGCAAATTGCTCGTAACCGCAGAGAGGGTTTGACACATTCAAATATTCTTGCAGGATTTTATGTCTGCATGAAATCATTGAATTTGCGTTCTTGTATTCTGCTGGGCACAGCCGGATGCAGCCGACGCTGACAAACAGTCACAGCCGGTCGTGACTATCAACCACGCAACACGGTTGTGGGGGTCTCGTTGTCTGCCGGCCTGCTTGTAAAGGCAGGAATAAGCTGCATTTCACCCACAGCCAGCACGTTGATGATGCAACAATGAGTTAGGATTACAGGGAGGTCGGTTTGTCAGGTCCCACACTTTGCAACACAGTTGCTATCACCCACAAATCCTTAGCAGCCAGCCATACGTGCTAGGGCAGGCACGCCTGCGTTCACACTCATCGCACATATCACATGCAGCGGCCCAGGCCAGATTGATGAAAGCGGCGTGCGTGTTTCGCGCGCCAACGTTGCAGTGACAAACGTGCTGGGCCGGGTTGAGACATTATCATGCCCTGTTCTCCTTATCAGCAAGCGCCACCGCGCGCGCGCCCGCCGGTGCCGTGCCTGCCGTGCCTGCCTTACCAGCTGCAGCCGGCCCCGTGGCGG
>NW_014013186.1:1148-1718 GCF_000611645.1 Monoraphidium neglectum | reverse complement strand
CCTTACCAGCTGCAGCCGGCCCCGTGGCGGGCGCGGCAGCCGCCCCCGGCGCCGCCTGCCGCGCGCTGCCGGCGCCCGCCGCCTCGGCCTGCTGCCGCGCCAGCCGCTCGTACTTCTGCGCAGGTTGACAGTGGGTGCGGGAACGGCGGGGGCGTGATCTAGGCGTTCAGAGGGATGCTGTGAAGATGCTCTCGGTCAACTGTCGGCCTCGAGGGGTGTGCGCGACCCCTCATTACCGCGCACACGTCAACAACCCCCGCGCTCCGTAATGAGTGAAGGTTTCCGCACGCAAACGAGGTGTTCGCGCCCCTCCGCACCTTGCACTTGTTTGTGAGGTAGTCGACCTCGTACTCGAGGGACCTCACGTCCTTGAGGGTGTCAAACGCGGAGGGGTCGCGCCCCGCGGCCGCCACGTCCTGGCGCAGCCGGTACACCAGGGCCTGCGGCGGCGGTTGGGAGGCGGTTACGCTTGAATGTTTGTGCGTGTACGTGTATGTACCGTATATGCGTGCACGCACATGTGTGTGTGTGTGTGTGTGTGTGTGTGTGTTTAGGGGGGGGGATTGAGGG
>NW_014013186.1:0-937 GCF_000611645.1 Monoraphidium neglectum | reverse complement strand
GGAGGTCACAGGGTGGACGCAAGGTTGTTTTGGTTGGTGGATGAAATGTGGGGGTGTGATGAGGGGGTACAGCTTCGGTTGGCTGCGTGATTGCTGGGGAGGTGGTCGGGTTAGAGGAGAAAATTGCAGAGCAGCTGTGGAGGGTAGATAAAGTGGAATATTGGGGGGGGGGGGGTAGAGGGGGCACGAGCGCGCCGTGCGGTCGAACCAGGAGCGACGGCCACTCTTTCAGCAAGGGCCAGCCAGGCGCAACAGCTGCCTCCTAGAAATAGCACCTGCCACAGGCCGCCCCATTTTCAAGGATATTAATCTAGTCCGACGCCGCAACCGTAAGCAGCAGGGAGCCCAAACAAACCTGCAGTTTCTGCTCCGCCCTCTTCGACTTCCGCAGCTCAGACTCCATCGCCGCCACGCGCGTCCTCAGCTCCCCCGCCGCTGCCTCGGCCGCCGCCGCCGCCGCCCCCTCGCCGCCGCCGCCCCCGCCCGCCGCCGCGGCGCCCCGCGCCTCTGCTGCCTCGGCCGCGGCCCGCAGCTGCTCGTTCTCCTGGCCCAGCCAGTGGATGTGGCTCTCCAGGCGCTGGATCTGGGCATTGAGCTCCGCCTGCTTCGCCTCGGACCGCTCGCAGACCTGACACGACAAAGGGAGGGGTCACGGGGCGGGCCCAGTCTAACACATGCATGCGGGCGCACAGCTGCGCGTGCACAATGCACCAAGCGTCAGTGTGACCGGCAATGTCGATGTCATCGCTGTTTTGTCGGCCGGTTGTTTTGGGTCCACCTCTCTTCCCCCCTGCCTCCCAGCAAACTGCCCGCGACACAGCTGGACACGCAGGCACAAGGAATCCCCCAAACGTGCAACCCTGCCTTGTCCTATAAACTGCGTCCCCCACCAAAAGCAAAGCCAACCTCCTGCAGCGCTTCGTCGTGGAGCCCCGAC
>NW_014013187.1:26641-28785 GCF_000611645.1 Monoraphidium neglectum | reverse complement strand
GGCGGGGCCGGCGGGGCGGCGCGGGGAAATTGTTGAGAGCGGGGTCCAGGACCCAGCTGTGGATTGTGGACTTTGCGGTTGTGCGTGCGAGCGCGCTGACGCAGGGCCAGCATGGCCAACGCATAAGGCAGCCAGCTCACCACAACTCATACGCAGGCTGTACGTGCGAATGGCCATAAAGTGTGTCAGCCACAGCGGCCGCTGCATCGTGCACGCTGCCGCGGCGGCCGCCGCCTCAGCCACGCCCACCTCAGCCGCGCCGTCGGCACAGCGAGTAGGCCCCTCCTAGAGGATGCAGGAATGATCCCAGTCCCTCCATTGAGAGCCCAGGCCATGGCTATAAGCCCTGATCGCGCCTGACGATCAGCGCAGCTACGACTGATCTGTATGTTCGGCTACAGGCCCATGACTCAAGCTAAGCAATGATAATCAAAGTTTTTGGTCCTGCATATAACTCGACCTGCCCATGACAAGGCCTGAATCAGGCTGCGGTAGAATCACTAGCTGATCAATAGTAATCAGGTGACCGACCCAGTCTGCAAAATAGGCGATGCGATCACAGTCCCATGCTCATATGTACCATCAACTCTCACAGTTACCGGGTTGATGTGACGCATACTGAATGGCGCGATCTGCAATGGCAAGACTCGACGGTGTCAGCCGACAGAACAGTTATTGCAGCTGATTTTGTCGCGTTTGTCCCACAAGTTGCATCACGTGGGCCCAGGGCTTTCAAGGTACCCGCGTGCCAAGGGCTCGTGGGCCTGACGTGTAGCGTTCGGTTTGCGGAGCTCGTCACAGCTCCAACCGACAGCCTGAGGCAAGCATGGTGAGGGCGGGAAGAGCGGCTGGAGCTCTCGTCGCTGCCGTGCTTCGCGGCAGCTCAAGCTGGACACCGGCAGCGTCGCATGCGCCCATCGGCGCGCCGATGGTGCTTCATCTCCAAGCGGGGGGGCTGGAGGCAGCGAGCGTGCGAAGCATGAGTGATGTGGCAGAGCGGAAGCGGTGGGAGCTGCTGAAAAGCCAGGGCCACAAGGTCAACCCGTGAGTAGGCTGGTT
This sequence comes from Monoraphidium neglectum, assembly GCF_000611645.1. Taxonomy (NCBI): domain Eukaryota; kingdom Viridiplantae; phylum Chlorophyta; class Chlorophyceae; order Sphaeropleales; family Selenastraceae; genus Monoraphidium; species Monoraphidium neglectum. The sequence continues at coordinate 27,726 of NW_014013187.1, read as the reverse complement.
ACCCAGTGACGTCCTCCGCCTGGGCCTGGGCCGTGAGCCATGCTTGCGTCAGTAGCCGCAGCACCAGAACACACCGACGCAGCTGCACCCGCCAGCTTTGCCCGCATACCGCCTGCATGCCCGCACCCCATGTCCCCGTTCGTGTCTGCACCGTGCGGCAGGTGCAACAGCACGCTGCATCCTGCAGTGGAGGCGGGCATGCAGCCCGATGGCGCAGAGCTTTCAGCTGTCCAGGTGGGCGAGAAAGCGGCGGCCTCACATCACTGCTCACTTCGCTGCGGCATGAAAGCTCGCGCCGACCCGAGGAGCACAGTGTGGTGCCCCCCAAGGCGCCAGCTGCTGGACGTGTTCAGCACCTCGGCGCCTGCCGCCCGCCAGCGCTCCTCGCAGGAAGCGAAAATTCTTGCTGGGGGACTCCCAGGCACGCCTCGTGGTTGTCAAGCCATGCAGAGCTGCCACGACTCCGGCCGACCCGTCCCCCTCGCCCTCCCCCTGGGCCGCCGCCCGCCAGGAGGCGTACACGCCCCAGAGCACTTGCTGGGGCTGCGGGCCCTCCGCGGACGGCGGCCTAGGGCTCCGCAGCTACCGGATAAAGAACGGCCTGGAGGCGCGCATTGTCATACCCCCGCACTACACGGCCTTCCCCGGTGCGGCCTCAGCACCAGTGTGCTGGGGCCCGGCCAGCGCGGCAGCTGAGCTTGCCCCTGCCGCAGCCGTGTTTGCTGGGTCCCTTGCATGCGCCGCTGCGGCATGCAGGGGGTTTTCGGGACATGCAACCCTCTCGGCCCCTGCTTTGCTCACGCCAGCCTAGATTGACCTTTACTTCTGCGCACCAACGCCCCAGGCATTGTCAGCGGCGGCGTGCTATCTACTATAATGGACTGCCACGGGTGAGGGGCGGCTGGCTCAAGCACAGGGCAGTGCCCGGGCCCCCATCGATCAGCAAGCGCGTGGGGCCCCACCGTGTAGGTCAGGCTCGCCCTCTTCCTACCCAATCATGTTCATTCACCTCCACCCGCGCACACCCAGTCATGCCTGCCCCCCCCCTCCTTGTCCCGTGCGCGCGCACACACACACACACTCTC
>NW_014013187.1:22738-25948 GCF_000611645.1 Monoraphidium neglectum | reverse complement strand
TTCTCACCCTCACCACAACGCGCTCCTCGTCGCAGGAATTGGACAGCCGCCATAGCTCTCATGGACCGCGGCGGCCTGTCGCAGCCGCCGCTGACGCTGACGGCCTCCATCCTGGTGTCCTACAAGGAGCCTGCGCCCCCGGGCGTGCCGCTGGTGGTGCGCAGCAGCGTGGTGGAGATAAAGGAGGGCAGCCAGCCGGGGATAGGCAAGGTGCGGGGCTGTGAGAGGGCTGTGCAGCACGGGTCGAGCCGCATGGAGCCGGGTTCCTGTGCAGCCGAGCATGGAGTGTGCGCGGCCGCTGTACTTGAAGGAGGGGAGCGCGTTTTGATGCAATGCAGGGTGACCGCCACTTGGTCACAGGATGGTGGTTGTGCGCACGGTGCTCCTACTTAGTGCTTTTCGCTCACCACAGGTTGCATTGCCAAGCCTGCCGCGACACATACACATGGTTCCAACACCCACCCTTCGACCCCCCCGCCTACACACACGTACGTAGATGTATGCACTCTCTTGAAAACACTTACTGACACACACGCACGCACACACACGCACACACACACACACACATGCACGCGCCGCACACACGCACGCACACACACACAGGCCCACAAACTCACATTTGCACTCACTCTCACGCGCAGTCTTCTGTTGAGGTGGACGTCTCCATACTGCAGGCCGCCCCCGAGGGCGGCGGTGCGGAGCGGTTGCTAGTCAGCTCGACAGGGATCTTCAAGAAGCTCGGGGCGCTGCGCGCTCTATGAATGAGTCCGAGTGGCATACAGGCCCTGCGCCAGGCGCGCGCACCAGGTGGCGCGGGCTGCGCATGTGCCCCCATCGGCCAGCAAGGGGTGTAGGAAATGATGGAAAAGGCAGTAGGCGGGCGAAGCGGCACAGGTGTGTGACGAGGTTCCTGGGCTGGTGTGCTGCGGCCTGGCTGTTTTTCTTGTTTTGTCTGGCCCTTCTGAGGTCGTATCTCTTGTGAATGTTGTGCGCTGTGCCAATCCAAAAACTTCTTATCAAGGATGCAAGTGACATCCCACACCGGCGGCGGCGCATCATGCACATTGCCGCGTGGGGCGTGCTCAAAGCTGCTGCGGCTTGCCATTGGCACAAGCTGTGGCGCTGCAGCAGTCTGGGGGTTGATGCGTGGCAGGTGCTGTCGCAACTGGTGGTGTATCACGACTTTGGCGCGTCCGTGCTTTCTGATCCATTTTGGTCCTGAGGCAACTCACCCCTTGGCACTCTGATACCGCAGCCCGCTGAAGAGCGGGCGAACGAGGCTGGGCATGTGCGGTTGTGTAATGCTGCACGGACGGTGTGGTGGTCTCGTCTTATGCCCATGTGTGGTTGCTGGGGCCATACCCGTGCGCTCGGGGGTGGTCAAGCTGGTATGGCCACTTGAATGACTCATAGTCCTGATCAGTCATGCTTGTGGTGGCATGTGCATACACAGTCTGAGGACAAGCACGTATCGCACCGTCTTCGCCAGCACCTGACACTGACCAGTGTCTCACCAGTGAGCAGCTGCTGCGAATGCGCACGCTAGGGGTGCACACTTGGGAGTGTTAATTCAGGTGATGCACGTTCATGGTACAGGATTGGGGTTACATGGATACTTGAATGTTTTGCTCTACAGTACAGACAACTTGGTCGTCGATCTAGAGCTAGTAGACGACCGCACTGCACCAGGTAAGACCGTGGAGAACCACCGGGAGGTTTATTGAGGACAGAACGTATTATTTGATGTATATTTGACCTTCGTGTGGCCGTTCTTGTCTTCCGTTATCACGCTTGACTCCTTCCTCCACTCATTCAAGCTCTTATCGATCGTTCTGGCGAAAGGTTTGAGAAGATCGCATCATGAACTCCAGCTCCAGCTGCTGCCTCGGGCAGTCTCACATGCAGGTGCGGCGGGGACAGGCGTGCAGCAGCAATGCAGCGACTGCCTGCTGCATTTGGCACCTGCACGTTGACCATGCGCGCCGCGGCCCCGCCAACAGCGATGGTACGCAGTGCAATGTGTGTATGTCAATGCCTTGCACTTCAAGTGCCAACATAAACGATCCGATGGCATTTCAATCTCGTGGGCCGCAGTGCAGCTCACGAGCGAGGGGCCACAGCAAAGCGCTTCACCTCGCAGCAGCAGCAGCAAGCAGCAGCAGCCGCCCTCTCTCCACTTGCATCGGTCCCACCAATTCCTCCCTCGCCCTCGCTACCCCGCACCATCCTGGCCTACTGCAGGCACACCGCCTCCGCGCCGTCGTCCCGGCGTGCCGCCCCAGGCGCGCGCGCGTCGCCATCGTGACCACGTCGCCGCCCAAGGCCCGTGAGGCCGACCCCGTGACGACTGCCACCGACGTCTCCTCGGCCGGCAACACCACCAACCCCAGCAACATCAAAATACTCACCAGCTTCAGCAGCATCAGCAACAGCACCTCCGCCGACGCCCCCACGCCGCCCTCGTGGGCGCGCTACGGCCCCCTGCGCAAGGCCGACCTCGTCCCCGCCGCGGCCCTCCGTGACGGCAAGACCTGGGCGGCGAATATCAACTATCTGGCGTGTGATGCCAACAGCCTGTCCGCCCGCAGCCTGAGGATCAAGGCTGACGCCCAGCGCAAGTGGGCCAACCACACCAACGGCCTGCTGCCGGGCGCCGAGCGGGCCTCGCTGGCGCGCCTCAGTGCCGCCACCGCCATGCTTGGCGATGCCATGGCCGCCGGCGCCGGCTGCGACGAGGCGCAGCTGGCCGCGGTGCTGGCGGTGCGCAAGGCGCTGCCCGCCGCTGAGCCTGCCTGGCTGCCGCCGCGCCCGCGGCACCCGCGCGAGGCCCCGACGCTGCGCACACAGTGCGCCTCCGACGCGCAGGCCCTGGGCCTGCTCGCCACTGTGGTCGCGACGCTCCACGCCGACGGGCTGGAGGGGCACCTGGCGGATCTGAACAACGCAGACCCCAAGTGCATGGGGTTTGTTAGCGGCAGCGTGTACAACGCCGTCCAACAGTTTGTGGCCATGAGCCGCCACACCGCCAACCTCTGCGCCGCCAGCCGCGACGCGCTCGCCTCTGGGGTGGTGCGGCGCGCCGAGGCCGTGCAGCGCGCGTGCGCCGCCGCCGACGAGGCGCTGCGCCAGGCCGACGCCATCGCGGCGGGGGCGGCGGCGCGCCTGGCGTGCCGCGAGCTCGCGGCGCCCGCGCGGGGCGCAGCCCTGCGG
>NW_014013187.1:8513-22639 GCF_000611645.1 Monoraphidium neglectum | reverse complement strand
GGGGGCGGCGGCGCGCCTGGCGTGCCGCGAGCTCGCGGCGCCCGCGCGGGGCGCAGCCCTGCGGGGCGTGGCGGCGGTGTGCGGCGCGGCGCTGGTCGCCGCTGAGGTGGGGCCCGCCCTGCTGGTAGCGCGCCAGCGCGCGGTGGCGCGGCAGGTGCTGCGCAGCTTCCCGCTCGAGGAGCACCTCAGCGCCGCCTGCGGCGATGACGATGACGAGTACGCAGCGCAGGGCCCCAGCGGTGGCAAGGGCGGGGACCAGCAGCAGGGCGGCGACGGCCCGGACGCGGGGACGCCGGCGATCATCGTGCGCCGCGGGCCCAAGCCCGACGGCAACCTGGATGGAGGTGAGGGGGCGCAGGCCCAGCCCGAGCCTGCGCGCACGGCCAGCAGCGGCCGCCGCGCCGCCGCGCCCGGCGGCCCCTGCTCGCGCCCGCAGCGCGCACTCGGGTGGGCCAAGGCGGCCCTGGCGCGCGGCTTTGGCCTCTGCGGGCGCGCGTGAAGCGCACACTGCTTCATGTGGGGGTTGGTCGGGTGATGTCTGGCCTGCTGCACCCACGTACCAGCAGCCAGTATGTTCAGGACTAGCACTGCCTCTTGCCTGCCTGGTGCCGCCTGTCACATGGTTGGCCATGCTTTGCTTGCGTTTGTCAGTTTCTCAGGGCAGGTGCCGCGGGAATAAACATCGGCACTCCATTAGGTCGATGCACATGCACACTGTATGCATTTCACTGTGGTGCGCAGCAGGCTGTTTCAGCCGTATCCATGCCACCCATGTGTGCAAATGTTGCCGGGTACATGTGCACTTGCAATGCATGCGAGCACTGCGGCCCGGTGTGCTGCGGCTGTGTGAGCCGCTGAAACGAATGCACACTGGGCCTCAGGAGCCGCATGTGAAGCATTCTGTTCCTTTTTCGGGGCTGGAATCTAGGAGGGGGGGCTTGTGTATGCACCGACGCTCAGTGCACGGCGGCGGGGTGTTTCACCCGTGCAAGCCGTCATGCTCTTGGGTGCCGGTTGCATCACAGCGCCCTGCCCAGATTTCACGCCCACCAGTGTGTGGCCCAACCTCAGGGACTGCACACTTTCAGGACTTCTCGCCGCTTCCCAGACGCTCCTTTTTCCAACACCCTTGGCTGTGCTGGAACAACAGCGCCCCTTTGACCGCCTTCAGTCTCGCCCTGCACCTGATGGCGACTCATGCGCCCATCAGCATACACGTGTGGCCCAACCTCAGGGACTGCACGCTTTCAAAACTTCTCGCGGCCACCCAGACGCTCTTTTATCAACACCCTTTGCTGTGCTGGACCAGCAGCGCCCCGTTGACCGCCTTCAGTCGTGCCCTGCACCTGATGGCGAGTCATGCACCCATCAGCATACACGTGTGGCCCAACCTCAGGGATCGCATGCTTCCAAAACTTCTCGCGGCCACCCAGACGCTCTTTTATCAACACCCTTTGCTGTGCTGGACCAGCAGCGCCCCCTTCTGCCTTGAGTCGTGCCCCTGCGCCTAGTGCCGGCTGCTTCACCCACCGGCAGGCAAGCTGTGCAGAACAGCTTGGCATCTGATGCATGCCGCAATGCATGACTGCATGTGTGTGTGTGTGTGTGTGTGTGTGTGTGTGTGTGTGTGTGTGTGTGTGATCTCTCAAGTTGACTTCTTTCCAGGGTCATCTTGGCATTCTCAGAGACCTCCGAACCCTTGGGTAAAACCACTCCAGCAGTATCAAATGCGACTGTAGGGCCCCGCACCGGCAACTGGCAGCACCCCTGACCCAGCAATCTGCGGGACACATGTGACGTGACGGGGCTGAGCTGGGGTGGAGCAGTCGGTCTGTCTCCAGATAGACTGTATGTGTGGTGGCCAGAGCGCAACACCTATATCACTTTCCAATCCTGCTGGAGAAGCTCATTTACATACAGTACTGGTGCGCAATGTGCAGCGTATGTGTGGTCTCCAGGACAAGCTTATCCACTCCTCTGGTTTGAGCCCGGCGATGGCTGCGCATGCATAGAATGCGTTTGCTGGTCACAAGGGCAGGCGACATCCACAATAAAGACGCCGTTTGCTGATGCATGCAGCATAGGGCGATGCCCGCTTGATAGAGATTTGCTGCTCAAAGTGCAGAACCACGCGCCGCGGGCAGCGTGGGGCCCTCACACCTTGGCCACCCTCTCCGCCGCTGCGGCAAACGCCGCAAACCCCGTGACCCTCTCCGCCCACGACGCGGGCGGCCCGCCGTACGCGGCGCCCAGCAGCGCGCCCAGGTAGCACGCGCGGCTGGCGTTGTCCCCGCCGGCCACCAGGTTGGCGCGAACGCCGTCCTCGTAGCTGGTCGCGCGCTGCGCGGCCACGAGCGCGTTCTGGAGGGCCCCAGGCATCGCACACGAGCTGCCAAAGCCCGCAACAACCTCGGCAAAGGGCGCGGGCGACGCTGCGGCGTCCGCTGCTTTGGCGATGGCGTCGCGCGCCGCGGCGGGGACTTCGGGTGCGGCGCGCGCCCAGTTGATGGCCTGAGAGATGGTGGTGGGTTTGGTGTGTGTGTGAGTTGTGTTTGTGTACATGTGTGTGTTCAAGGGAGAGTGTATGTAAAAGTGTGCGAGTCCATGTGCGTGCGTGCGTGCATATATGCGTATGCATGTGTGTATGTGTGTGGGGGGGGCAGGCGCACCGAGCAGCTCAGGATCGTCCACATAATGGCCACTCATCACAAGGAGTAAGCATTGTGCTGGAGCCCCGGCTGTTGCCCGACATGAGAGCAACCCCTGATGCCGGTCCTGTGGGATCCATTGCAATCGGCACGATGGGCTGCTGTAAACCAAGCTCCTGACCGAACCACTATTGACGCCGAAACCTGCGGCACCCCCCTTCTGCTTTGCCCGCTCACCTCGGCCACGCTGCTGCCCTGCACCACGCGCTCCAGGATGCGCGCCGCCGCCAGCCCATACTGCACCGCTGTTTCGCTGCTCTGCTGTGCCCGCACCGCCGCCTCGGCGGCGGCGGGCAGCTCCGGGCTGCCCGCGAAGCGCGCCACCACCACGGGCACCTGAGGGGGTTGGAAGACAGTACGAGGAGGGGCAGTGCTTGCGGGTGTGAGAGGACGTTGAGGGGTGCGCTCCCGTGATGATGCAAGCTCCATAAGACATGCTTCACCTACTTATCCAGGGCCGGCAGCCTCAAGTTTCGCACCTTAACGGGCGCCTACAGCCAACACATGATGATGAAATGTTTACCGTATCCTGCATGCTCTGAAAACCCTCAGCTTGCACATGCCCAACCCTTGAGAAGGTGAGTTTTTGTGCATACCTTGCACAGCATGTTGGCCTGGGTGTCCGCGTCGTCCCCGACATCCGGGTATGACTTGCCGGCCTCAAGGTTGGCTATGAGCGTCTTGATGCTCTTGTTGCGGTAGCCTGAAAGGGATGTGGGTGTTTGCACCCGCAACGATGCGGGCAGCAGCAAGGCGTCAGGCACAACTGCCAGGCAGCAGTTTGGGGGGGGAGGCTGGGGAACAAGGTCAAGTCGCATGGTGCCTGCGCAGCGGCGCCGGCCCGAGCAGCACCCCTCTTTGTCGCCCACCTGGGTAGGTGTCCAAAAAGTAGGACGCGAGGGCCTTGGCCCAGGAGGCGCCCTCCAGCCCCTGCTTGCCCTGCTTGTCAGCATACTGCAGCAGCGCCGCCACCTCAGCGCCGTACGGGCTCAGAGCGCCGCTCGGCATCTGCGCGACGCATCAGAGAGGCAAGTCTTGTGATGACGCAAGCAATCGCAGCGGCTTTTCCAAGGACTAGCGCACTGCCGCAAGAGAGGGGGGCGGCGGACGGAAGAAGGTTTTGCGTTGCAGGGCTAAGAGGGCCCGGGTCAAGGGGTCCATCCGCACCTCATAAAAGGGGCAGCTGGGGGGCTCGAAAAACTCTGGGTTGGCCTCCTTGCCCTTACTCTTCAGCAGGGCAGCCATCTGCCGGAATTTGGTCGGGAGGGTTGGTGGCCGGGCACGGTATGTGCAATGCGATAGCACTGGGCTTCACGAGATGCAGGCAATCATCATGGATGCAGTGCGCTGCTTGTTCAGTGGCCGCCAGAGGAGCAACGATGATGCCGCAATGGGCAGCTGAGATTGCTACACGCGCTGAGCAGCAGCAGGGTCACCTTGTCGGCCTGATAGATCCAGTGGAGGCCCATGGTGGCGGCATCAGCCACGATGCTGCCCAGCACCGCGCCCTGTGGGGGGGCGTGGTGAGGCCAGCCAGCACGCCAGCACAAGCGCAGTGTGTTGGTGGGTGAGCTGAGCCGTGATCCGTGCCACGGCTAGGAGAGCACCTGGGCTAGCTTAAGCCATCACAGCTGCAGTACCAATGCAAATGCTTTGCCTGGGCGGCCACGGGCACCACGCCAGCCGCGAAGCCCCAACTCTCTCAACTCACCTCGCGGCGGGCAAGCTCCGGCGCGCTGCTCATCGCGTCAGCTGGTGCGTTTGAGCCTTGAGCAATGGCACGGACGCTCTGAGGGGCGGGTCGCCGCAGCCGGAGCGTCCAGATAAGGCGCGCGCTGCTTTGGTAGCAGGAGCACAAGGCACGCTGCCCTTGCCGCTGCAGGCGACTCGCAGGATTGACTACTGCCTTCATGGACGCACCAGAGGACCCGATCGCCACTGCAGATATATAAGTATGCCAGTACACAGCGCCACTAGAACCAACAGGGGCGCCCGAGGTATCGCTGGGCTGCGACTAGATCGTAGAACGTGATCTCTGTGCTTGGGGGAGCTGGCCATCAATAAAAGTTTGTGATTGGATGTTCGACAATGAATGCGCCCTGCTCAACCATGTCGGCATTGGTCAGCATCGAGTGAGTAGGCGCCACAGGATTCATGCGCTTCCGATCGCGATGTCCAGCCGCATTCACATTTCCCTTTTCAACAGATGTGTGTTTCATAGCCTTCTTTCCTGGCCCATCACGCACCACGACGGTCACTGTGTGCACCAACTTGCGTGCTCGCTTCAAGCATGGCACCGACGCTATGCTTCGAGAATAGAACCGTAGGCGCAGTGATAGGGCGCACCGGGCTATCCAACAGCTTGCGCTCGCCGGTTGCTTACGGACGGTGGCGGAGCGGGCAGCGCCTGCGCATGCTCCCAGCGGCTGCAGCCACTGAGGAGCCTCGGACAGCAAGCGGTGTGGGTGCTAGCAGCAGCGGCAGGCTTAGCCCAACGTCTAGCCCAGCCACCAGCTACATCAAGCGCAGCGATGTCAGCCTCTTTGGTGCGCTCGTTAGGGGGCAGTGGGCACAAAAGGCTTCGGGCTGGCAGTGGACGTAGTGCATGAGCACGGCCACTTGATTGTCAATCATCAAATCACCTGCGTGGCTGACGAGGCAAGACGAATAATCTAGCATCTCAGATTGCCAGGTGCAGAGCCTGGAACGACCACTCCCTTGTTGCTGCGACACCTCATGCCTGCTGCCGCCCCTGCACCTGCTGTCACCCCACCACCAGACGCCCTCAAGTTCAACGGCCCCGCCCCAGAGATCATCAACGGCCGCTTGGCCATGCTGGGCATGTTCATCGTGGCACGCGCAGAAGCCGAGACGGGGCAGACAGCTGTCCAGCTGCTGCAGCACGGGCCGATATGGGAGTATGTGGCGGCAGCGCTGTGGGTGTACGCATCGATGGTGCCCATCCTCAAGGGCGCGCGGCATGAGGCCTTTGGCTCATTCACGCCGCAAGCCGAGTTCACCAACGGCCGCGCCGCCATGATTGGCTGGGCGGTGCTGCTGTGGCTGGAGAGCAAGGCAGGCGTGCCCTTTTTCTAGACTTATGCTGCTGTTGCTTGGCGATGTCGCACGCGCCTTCCGAAATTCCAAAATTCCCATCATTACACAGGTTCAAAACTTCTGCCGAATGGCTCTGTTGTAACTCAGCAGCTCAGAGCAGATTGCAACAGCTGGGAGAAGGCAGCGACACTCGAACTCTCGCACACGTGGTTTGTAAAAGCCACCACCCTGCACAAAGGAATTGTTACCCTCAAACACACGATGGCACACTCAAAGCTCTCTACTTAATATAGCCGTCGATGCGGTCCTGCCTCTCTGCTGCCTCGTTGGCCGCATTGACGCCCTTGAAGAACAGGAAGCCTGGGGGGGGGACGGGGAAGGAGGTTGATTAGCAGGCACGGCAGAGCACGAGACACGCCGAGACACGCCGCAACTTGCGGGCATGGCTGATTAACCACGTGGAGAACAGCACACTGCGGCCACACTATGCAAAGCTGAAGCCGCATGCTTGCAGGAAACACAGCTGCTGCAACATGTTGCGAGGCGAGCCTGCATCGCATGTGCGCCGCACCAGCGGTAGGCAGCCCAGTGATGGCAAAGAGGCCGAGGATGGGGGCCCAGAGGGGGCTGTCGGGCTGGACGACACCGAAGATCGCGTTGCGGTCAACGTACTCAAAGACCGACCCCACCTGGAAGGCAACAACGGCACAGCGATGTCAGCTTCAACAAGCAGGCTGCACCTGTTGGGACATACATTTGGGCTGACGCCGAGTGCCCGTTGCTGCATGACGCCCGGCTCCCTCACCCGCAGCTGGTGCCAGATGATAGCATCAATTCAAGAGTACACCGCGAGAGCCTACCGAGGCGATTGCTACCAGGCAGGACAGCACCAGGTAGAGGGGCCACGGCAGGTCCTTGCTGCCGGCCTCAGCCAGCTCGCGCTCCTTCTCGCGGCGCACCCACGACGGCAGGTCCTCGCCCGGCTGCTGCTGCGATCCCTGCAGTGTGGCAGTGACGTCGCATGTGCGCGCTTATGGCTCGCAGCAACCGCTGTTTGGACGGATGGCTGACGGGCACTGGGCGCCACGCAGAGCGCAGCGGCACGCGCCACACAGGCACCGCCACTGTCGAGCTGCAGCAGCGCTGCGCATCAGCAGAATGCTGGTATCACAGTCGGCTTTCTCACACCTTTGCCTTACCTCCTCGGCCTTGGTAGATGTCGATGGCTCTTGCTCAGCCCGGGCGAGCACGGAACGCTGCCCACGGGCCACGCTGGGCGCGAGCCGGGCATGCTGGCAACGTCTAGTCACGAGGCCCGATCCAAAGGCTCGGCTGATTCGCATGAGCTGCGCCATTGTGCACGAGACCTGCACTTCAAGCTCGCGGCGCCTGTGCAAGCTTACAAATGCTGTAGAGGCAGCACAAACACGTGATGCGAGGGGAAAAGATACTGATCGACTAAAAGGGCAACGGCACATTGTCCCTCGTACTTCCCATTGAACCATTTTTGCTGCAAAGCGCAAACTCAATTTTCGTAGGCTTGAAGTGTGCCTGAAAGTTGTATATAACCACCATTGTCTATTATCATACGTCGACTTCCAAGCGTCTTTGCTGCCGAGACCTCTATCCTGCACAGGCACGTTTCGACACTCGTCTGTAGTCCTGCGGAGCTGCATACCGTACATTGTAGAGAAGAGCGTATTTACTGCACTTAAAAGCGCCGCCAGCTGTACAGCTGAGACAGACCCCGCAAGTGCGGCGCAGAGCTCAGCTGCTGAGGGCACGCAGAAATGGCCCAGCAGTTTGTGCAGCTGAACGTGGGCGGCGTGCCCCACACCACGGCACGAGAGACACTCATGCGAGAGCCCAGCAGCCGCCTCGCGCTCATGGCACGCGGCATCCTGCCCTGTCCGACGGGGGCTGACGGGGCCATGTTCATCGATCGCAGCCCGCGCTTCTTCCAAATCAGTGAGCGGGCCCCCAAGAAGCGCCCGCGCGTGGTTGTGGCGGCTCGCCAAAGGGGATGTTTGCCCCTGCTGAAGCCAGGCCGCTGCTACTCCCAGCCCAATATCCACGCAATGCCGCCGAGCCACGTAACCTCTGCCCCCCGCCCACCTGCTGCCCCAAGTCCTCAATTACCTGCGGGACGGCTGGGTGTTGCTGCCCAAGATGGCGGACGAGCGCCGCGAGCTGCTGCAGGAGATCAGGCGCGTGGGGGTTGAGCTTGTTCAGGCCGGGTCACACCGCTTGCACCACAGCAGCGGCCGCACTGCAGCAGGCACAGCAGGGGGAGGGGGGCGCCGCCCCTGCATAGACCCCGCGGGCGAGCAGCGAGCTCAACGGAGGACACAGGTGGAGGGCTCCCTGTTTCAACCACCTGCCTGGCCACTTCCCGCTGCGGCTGGACCAACCCCAGGTATTACCAGCTCACAGGCTTTGAGGCCTGGTTGCGCGCCCAGGAGATCGCCTCGCCGGCGCCCCTGGACCGCGCGCCCTCGCCCGCCGCCTCGACCGCCTACAGCGGCTACAGCGGCAGCCCCTCCTACTCGACCGCCTTTGGGGGCTACGGCAGCCCCAGCATGGTGGCGGGGCCCCCGCCGCCGCTCTCCGCCGTCACGCGCGCCAGCATCTGGGACCCGGCGGGCGGCGCGCTCGGCGGCGCGGGCGAATCGCTGGCCGCCCCGTGCCGCAGCAGCGTGTTTGCTGGGGAGGCAACGGTTGGCAGGTGGGCTTCGGGAGATTGCTGCGGGACGCCAAGGCAGCTGTGTGCTGTTCTGTCCTGCAGCTGCACAGGGGCTTCCAGCCTGGATTGCTGCCGCAGCAGCGTCCGTGGCGATTGCCTGCGCTCAACCTTGTTAAGCGGTCACAGTTGCGCGCCCGCCCCCCGCGCAGGTTGAGCTTCGTGCCGCCGCTGCCGGGTCATGGGCCGGCATACAGCAGCGTTGGGGTTCTGTCGGCGACGGCGCCCGTGAGGGCCAGCTCCATGTATCACGCGGTAAGGGGCTGCTTTTTCTCCTGTGTTGAGGACCCCAGCCACCTGAGCGAGCGCATACAGACTCTTGCGAATCTGCTAGGGTCCCCACAGGTGCCAGCTGCCGTTCGTCCCAGCTCACCGCCCCCATCCCACCCCCGCCATCCCGCAGTCCCTTCCCATGCCCCCGGCACCCACCAACTCGCTGGTGCGCGCGGCGTCGGCGTCCGCGGCGCAGCCGGAGCTGGGCGCAGCCAAGTTCGTGCCCCAGCCCCTGGTGAGCTCGGCACGCCTCAGTTCCCCTGGGTCTGTCCCCGTCTGACCCAGCGCCGCAGCTCTGGCCCGAGTCCCGCCCAAAACCCCGATTGCACGACAACACGTTTATGCGCCCACGGGATTGCGTGTAGGACCCGGGGGCTTTCAGGTGGACGAGCAAGTACCTGCAGGGCAACGACCGCATGCGCGACGTCGTGACGACCCTGCTGGAGCTGGCCTTCATGCCGCCCCACCGCGCCCTGCACACGGGTGCGCCCCGGCCGGCCGCCTCGCCGGCGGTGCGTGCGCGTGCCTGTGCCCCGTGTGCCGGCAAATCGTCTGTGATTTGGGCTGGCATGCGGACAGACATTTTCTTGGTCCCCGCATACCTTGGCCAACTTTGGGTCATCTGTGTGTCGCAGCTTTGCCTACATTCATACTTGGGCACACATGCCTCCACGCATGCAAGCATGGGCGCGCGTAATGGGCGCGCGCACCCACCCACCTACACAACCAACCAACTACTCCCTCGCACACATCACCCATCAACTGTTTTGTGCAGGCAAGGTTTCGATTACTATTGCCAGCGAGTGCACCCACGACCGCATGATGGCGCTGCTGGGCAGCACCATGAGCGAGGGCAGCAGCTTGAGGGACAAGCTGCAGGTGCGCTGAGGTGGCGGACAGTGCATGCGCCAAAGCGGGGTTGGATATTGCCAGCCGTAGTGCACACCGGACAAGCTCGATTGCGACTTATCTATCGCGTGATCCCCTTGTATTGCATCACATGTATGCCGCTTCGTGCCTCTGTTTTTGCATCCACCAACCAGCCCCTTGGCAAGCCAAGCTCTTTGCTTGCCTCCCACGCGCCGTTGCCGCCGCTGACATGCCTGTTGCGTGCACGGGGGTGCGCAGGTGATCAGTGTCAAGGGCTCCAGCGGCTGGGCCTTTGAGATGGCGCTGCGGCCCGGCAGCGAGCTGGCGCTGTTTGAAAAGTACTCTGTGGCGGAGTATGTCCAGGTGGGGGTGTAGGCATTGCTGTCATATGCAGGTCACGGCTGCATGTCGGCGGAGCTTGCGATGCACCTGGGCGGCCAGGCATAGGTAGCCAAGCGACGCGCCTCCGGGGGCGCAAACCGTCATCAAGGCGTGACGCCTTAGGCTAGGTAGTTTTTGTATGCAGGCGTCCGACGACCATCTCCTTCGTTACACTGGACAATAAGCTGACTAACGATCCATCAGCAACACCCAACCAGCGCCTCCGAAAGGGCTCTCATGTACTTCACGCAACTCATCAACCCGCAGGACAATTGGTTTGTGCTGGCCGCTATTCTCAAGGACGAGTGAGCTTTGCACAGGGATAGGCTTCATGCAATATGGGGGTTTGTAGCAGCCATCATTATATTTTGTTGAGGGGACATATTTCGTACCCCTTTTGAGACAGCGGCACACTGAGGCCTGACACCTACCCTTCTGCCGCAGGTATGACATCAGAATCGAGGAGGACACCACCAACAGGCCCACTTGCGCCGCCTGCCGCCGCAGCAACGTCAGCCTCACACTGGAGAGGCATTTCTGATTAGCTGAGGCTCATTTGATGCAGCTTGTTGGCAGATTATTATGATATTCGCAGCTATTGCGGCACAGTGGCGTGGTAGTGCAGTGCCTGTCAACAACCTCAGACTGAACATTGCGATTGCAGCTGTGTTTCCAAGAATGTACAATACAAGTAACGCTGTAATGCAGGTTTGGGTTGCCATTTGCGACGGATGAATACGGCAGAGCAGGCCCTGCACCAGCAGGTGTGCGCATGGCGGTTTTCGGTGGGAATGGGGAATGCACGTAACATTGACTCGAGTACAGGTTACGACGGATTCGTGATACATATAACGTTATACGATACCGTTACCGTACCGTGTTTCTCGGAGCGTGGTATGGGGCGTGGCTGCTCCTGCGATGGCGCCAAAAGCTAAAGGACGGGGTCGGTTGACGAGGAGTTGTTGCGGTGCGACATCGCTCCTGTATTGACATGTGAAGCAAGATTTCAGGAGATGATACGAAAACATATACTACCGTGTTGTAACGGAAAATCTTGGGCCTTGATCTACGTAAGCGCTTGAGACGGGACTCACGTCTCACAGAGCCTTGGAATGACAGTGAACAGGTGTGAGGTCATACAGCAGGCATGTTGGACCCGGCAGAGCACCAGGATGTTTGGCTCGCAGAACGCAATGCCGCGGCCGTCGCCGCACCCGCAAGCGCCGGTGTCCCCAACCTTCTGCACTCTCTACATTATCGCATCCCAGCGCTAACAGATGGCTTCTGCCCATCCAGAGGGCTGCAAATGCGAGCGTAGCAGCTGCTGCGATGGCTGGCGGCGCACTCCTTGTGGCACTGGCGAGGCCTTGCTGCAAGGCAGCAGCTGCGGCACCTGAGAGTGCCGGCCCAATCGCAAGGCCTGAGCACGTCTCACCGGGCTATGCACATCCAGGACACCAGATTCAGGCTGGCGAGGAGACGGAGGCCGTGCTCGCCAGTGGCGGTCAGGGGGCGCAGGAGTGCCGAGCGGCGGCAGCCGGCGAGGTGGCCCAGCAGCTGGAGGCGGAACAGGCCGAGTTGGCGGCTGACTTCAAGCAGCTGGGCACTGTGCCGGCAGGAAGGCAGAGGCAGAGGGAAACCGCTGCTGCAAGTGAGGCCAATCGTTTGAGGGAGGAGCATGCCGAAGCGGTGCGCCGCCAGCAGCTGGTGCACGATGAGCGGGCGAGGATTGAGGCGGAGATCAGGCAGCTGAACGAGCAGGCCGCGGCAGCGCGGGGCGACCTGAAACTACTTCTAGCAGCAGCCGAGGCAGCGCACGTGCGCGCGACGAGGGCGCAGCAATTCGCCGCAGACTGCGAGGCCGCAATGGAGCTTGAGGCTGCGGCGGCCATTGAGGAGGCGGCCGCTTTCGGCCGCGCGCGTGCGGCTTGGGCTGAGCAGCGCGCCAGGGTGTTCCCCTCAGAGCAGCATGCGGCGGCGTCGGCGGTGGTGGCGGCATCTGGCCGCCTGCAGGCCGTCCAGCAGGAACAGCACCAGGCTCTGATGAACCAGCTCGAGGCCATGGAGGCGTCGCTGGCGACTGCATGCAGCCAGGCGGCGGCGGCGGGAGCGCAGGCGGGTGTGGCCGCTGCCTCGCAGGCAGATGCGTGCGCGCAGCAGCAGGACACGGGTGCCCCTCACCCACCAGGCACGCACGTGCCCATCGGCGGTGGGCACGACGGTTTCTTGGTTGAGAACGACAGGCACGCTCGCATCCTCCTGCGTGGCGCGTCACGCCTGGCGCACATGGCGTGGGTTGCCAGCCTAGGGCATGTGGTGAGCCGCGGGTTGCCCTCCCCTGCACAGGAGATCGAGGACGTCAGCTCACTGCATCCTTGAGTGCTACGCACAGCTGCCCTTTCAGGCTGGTGCACACGGGTGCGACGGCATTTCTTACTGACTGCTGCCAAGCACCATCTCTCGCTGCTTCCTCGCAATTTCTCCCTGCCGGCCTTGTGGCTGCTCCCTCACACAGCCACTGGAGGACAAGGCCACCGTGCGCTCCGCTGAGGAGCAGGGCTGCAGGACAGGCGTGACGGGCTACACCATCAGGGTGGAGGCGGGGGGAGAGCTCAAGGTGTGGCGGCACCCCCTGGGGGCCCGCTCGGTGTGTCAGAGCTGCGAGGGCCGGGACCCAAACGAGGTGCTGCTGGGCGCCTGCAATCGTCCTTTTGCCAGGTCGTATTCCCGGCTCACGCTTGGTCCTGCATTGCAGGTGTGGGTCGACAAGGACCCGGGCAAACTTGGGCAGAAGCTGGTCAACACAGGCCACAAGAGGTGCCTCTGGTCGCACGACCACGTGCTCCAGGCCATCTCGAACCGCGTCACGGCGCGGCAGGGCGTGACGCAGGGCCTGATGAATCCCAAGGGGGAGCTGGACAAAGCGCTGCAGGTGTGCAAGGCTTGCGCAGGCAGCTGCAGGAGGCGACTCTTGCCTTGCTCACCCTTGTCTTTTTCAAACCCACCCGCGCCCTGTGCCTCCACCGATCAGCTTGACTTGATGCGGGGTGAGGGGTTAAAAGAGTGGAGGGTGCGCAAGGCCCTCGCTGTCGGCTGCTAGTGGTTAATGAGCAGCGGCGAGGTGGTTGGTCTGATTTCAAGGTATCACTGCAACCTCCTGCAGGTGTGAGGCTCCTGCACAGAAAATGCATGTGCCCCGCATATTGGCGGCATCCTCGCTCCCCGACACTGCATTCCTGATGCCGACGTGCCTTAAACCACCCCGCGGCACTGCTGATGCACCTGCCTGCCAGGCCATGCTGGAGAGCGTCAAGGGCGCGTGGGAGGCAGAGAGCAAGGCGTGCCAGGGGGTGGAGGACCTCATCAAAAGGCAGCGAGAGGACGCCAAGAGCGTCGCGAGGGAGGCGGCCAAAGCAGCAGCTTCCGCCGCGGCTGCTGCGCCATCCGTCAGCGGCATCAGCGGCAGTCGCTTGGAACGGTGGCTGCGAGGGCCGTGACACGGTGCTGGGGCAGGATCGGGCTGCGTGGCAAGTTGCGGCGCGGTCACGCCGTGAGCGGCAAAGAGAGAGTCGCAGAGCGAGATCGGCTGCGTGGAGCAGAAACAAGCTAGCTTGTGTTTGGGGGGTAGGCAGAGGCCAGCATTTCACCAGGGCAACAGCATCGATAGCGTATCACAAGGGCACGGGTGCAAACAGCCATTTCAGACTGTGACAGGCGTGAGCTGGATTGTGTGCCAGGTGCAAACTGCCAGTCCCCACCTGGAGACGGACCGACTGCTCCACCCCAGCTCAGCCCTGTCATGTCACATGTGTCCCGCAGATTGCTAGGTCAGGGGTGCTGCAAGTTGCCGGTGCGGGGCCCTACAGTCGCATTTGATACTGCTGAAGTGGTTTTACCCAAGGGTTCAGAAGCCTCTGAGAATGCCAAGTTGACCCTGGAAAGAAGTCAACTTGAGAGATCACACACACACGCACACACACACACACACACATGCAGTCATGCATTGCGGCATGCATCAGATGCCAAGCTGTTCTGCACAGCTTGCCTGCCGGTGGGAGAGACAGCCGGCACTAGGCGCAGGGGTACGACTCACGGCG
>NW_014013187.1:2805-7728 GCF_000611645.1 Monoraphidium neglectum | reverse complement strand
CAGGTGGGAGTGAAATCTGGGCAGGGAGCTGTGATGCAACCGGCATCCAAGAGCATGACGGCTTGCACGGGTGAAACACCCCGCCGCCATGCACTGAGCGTTGGTGCGTACACAAGCCCCCCCTTGGATTCCAGCCCTGAAAAGGAACAGGATGCTGCACATGTGGCTCCTGAGGCCCAGTGTGCTTTCGTTTCAGCGGCTAACACAGCCGCAGCACACCGGGCCGCAGTGCTTGCATGCATTGCAAGTGCACATGTACCCGGCAACATTTGCACACATGGGTGGCATGGATACGGCTGAAACAGCCTGCGCACCACAGTGAAATGCATACAGTGTGCATGTGCATTGGACCTAATGGGGAGCCGATTTTTTTTCACGCGGCACCCGCCCTGAGAAACTGACAAACGCAAGCAAAGCATGGCCAACCATGTGACAGGCGGCACCAGGCAGGCAAGAGGCAGTGCTAGTCCTGAACATACTGGCTGCTGGTACGTGGGTGCAGCAGCTCAAACATCACCCGACCAACCCCCACATGAGGCAGTGTGCATTTCATGCGCGCCGGCAGAGGCCAAAGCCGCGCGCCAGGGCTGCCTTGGCCCAGCCGAGTGCGCGCTGCGGGCGCGAGCAGGGGCCGCCGGGCGCGGCGGCGCGGCGGCCGCTGCTCGCTGCACAGACGGGCTCGAGCTCGGCTTGCGCCCCCTCACCTCCATCCAGGTTGCCGTCGGGCTTGGGCCCGCGGCGCACGATGATCGCCGGCGTCCCCGCGTCCGGGCTGTCGCCGCCCTGCTGCTGGTCCCCGTCCCTGCCGCCGCTGGGGCCCTGCGCCGCGTACTCGTTCTCGTCATCGCCGCAGTCGGCGCTGAGGTGCTCCCCGAGCGGGAAGCTGCGCAGCACCTGCTGCGCCACCTCGCGCTGTCGCGCCACCAGCAGGGCCGGCCCCACCTCAGCGGCGACCAGCGCCGTGCCGCACACCGCTGCCACGCCCCGCAGGGCTGCGCCGCGCGCGGGCGCGGCGAGCTCGCGGCACGCCAGGCGCGCCGCCGCCCTCGCCGCGATGGCGTCGGCCTGGCGCAGCGCCTCGTCGGTGGCGGCGCACGCGCGCTGCACGGCCTCAGCGCGCCGCACAACCCCAGAGGCGAGCGCGTCGCGGCTGGCGGCGCAGAGGTTGGTGGTGTGCCGGCTCATGCACACGAACTGTTGGACGGCGTTGTAAACGCTGCCGCTCACAAACCCCATGCACTTGGGGTCTGCGTTGTTGATCGTGGCCAGATGCCCCTCCAGCCCGTCGGCGTGGAGGGTCGCGACCACAGTGGCGAGCAGGCCCATGACCTGCGCGTCGGAGGCGCACTGTGTGCGCAGCGTCGGTGCCTCGCGCGGGTGCCGCGGGCGCGGCGGCAGCCAGGCGGACGCTGCGGCCGGCAGCGTCCTGCGCGCCGCCAGCACCGCCGCCAGCTGCGCCTCGTCGCCGCCGCAGCTGGTGGCCATGGCATCGCCGAGCATGGCGGTGGCGGCGCTGAGGCGCGCCAGCGAGGCCCGTTCTGCGCCCGGCAGCAGCCCGCCGGTCTTGTTCACCCACTTCATCTGCTCTGTAGCCTTCACCCGCAGGCTGCGGGCGGACAGGCCATCGGCATCGCAGGCGAGGTTATTGACATCCGCCGCCCAGGTCTTGCCGTCGCGGAGGGCCGCGGCGGGGCCGAGGTCGGCCTTGCGCAGGGGGCCGTAGCGCGCCCACGCGGGCGGCGTGGGGGCGTCGGCGGCAGTGCTGTGGCTGTGGCTGCTGATGCTGGTGACGGTCTTGGTGGTGTTGGGGTTGGTCTTGTTGGCGGCCGAGGAGATGTCGGCGGCGGTCGGCGCGGGGTCGGCCTCACGGGCCTTGGACGGCGACGTGGTCACGATGGCGACGCGCGCGCGCCTGGGGCGGCACGCCGGGACGACGGCGTGGAGGTGGTGTGCCTGCAGCAGGCCGGGATGGTGCGGGGTAGCGAGGGCGAGGGAGGAGTTGGTTGAACTGATGCAGCTAAAGTGAGAGCGGCTGCTGTTGCGAGGTGAAGCGCTTTGCTGTGGCCCCTTGCTGGTGCTGCGTCGCGGCCCACGAGACGAAAGAGGCATCGGATCACTTGTGTTGGCCTTTCAAGGTCGAGGAATCAACATACACACATGGCCCTGCGCACCATCGCTGCTGGCGGGGCCGCGGCGCGCATGGTCAACATGCAGGTGCCAGGTGCTGCAGCGGCGCTCGCTGCTGCACTGCTGCACGCCCGTCCCCGCCGCACCTGCACGAGAGACTTCCTGCAGCAGCAGCTGGAAGACGAGTTCATGATGTAATATTCTTAATCCTGTCGCCAGAACGGTTGACAAGAGCTTGAATGAATGGATGCAGAAGTCAAGGCGTGATAACGGAAGACGAAAACGGCCACGCGAAGGTCAAATATATGCGCAATAATACTTCTGGTCGTCATTACACATGCCGGTGGTGCTCCACGGTCTTACCTGGTGCGGTGCGGTCGTCTACTAGCTCTAGATCGACGACCGAGTTGTCTGTACTGTAGAGCAAAACATACAAACATCCATGTAACCCCAATTATGAATATCATTGACTTTCATAACCTCCCAAGTGTTTGATTTCACCCTCCCAAGTGTGCACCACCAGCCTGCGCATTCGCAGCAGCTGCTCACCAGTGTCAGGTGCTGGCGCAGACGGTGCGATACGTGCTTGTCCTCCTGTGTGTGCACACGCCACCAAAAGCATGACTGATCAGCACGTAGGTCTCACATTTAGCTGACCTTTTGCCGCTGCACCCACCATCAGTGCTTGAGAGTGTTGCTGATGAAGATGCTGTCTGTGCAATGATACAGCATCTTCATCCTCAAAACCCGGCAGCCTGTGCATTCTCTCATGCCAAGTTGGTCGGCATGCTCCCCAAGGTTGCGACTGTCCATTGGGCGACACGTTTTGGCAAACACAACAACCCCAGGGCGGGCCCCTCCAGCCCAGGCGCCTGCTTGCTTGCTGCATGAACGTGGTCGAGATAATTACAAATTGCCACACACCACAATTGTGCTGGTTGGTTGTACAAATTACCTTGTCCGATCTGTTGCTTTACAGGCTGGCCCCCTCCCCGGCCTTGGAACGGACACTTGCTCCCACTCAGAATTTCACGCAGCCGTTCTGTCCTTGTGGGGGGCGTCGGTATCATCACGCTGTTTCAATTGACAATACTATTGCCCGCAACAGAGCCTTGTGAGCTGGATCTGACTCGCTTTGGCCTGCTCCCCCGCATCAGTCCTTCACAGTCGGCGGTGTGAAGTTGATGCGAGCATGGTATGCCGTCGCCACTTCACAATTGTCGTTTGGAGGCCCCAGCAAGCGACGTTGATCAACCTGGATAAGGAAGTAATAACAAATGTGTTTAGGGCTGAACAATGCATAAGAGTAACCTAGCAGCCTGTGGACACTAGATCAACCAGGTTCAACTCCACCAGCAATGGCGTTCGCCGTGGGCCCAGCAAAATCAACCTGCGAATATATCTTGGCGACCGCGCTGGTGGCCGTATGCCTGGTAAAAGCTGCGGGTGAGCTGCTGCCACGATGGCCTGGCCCAGCTTGCCTCGTTGTATGAGGATGCTGTGAAAACACGACCAGTGCAACGCCAGCTTGCGTCTCCTCAAGGCGGCGTGCTCACCAGAAGTTTTCTCCGCCCCAGCTGCCGCCACTCCCGGCGAGAACACGGCTGGCGCCTCGGGTGCCGCAGCTGCGCCCGCCACTGCCACGTGGTGGCAGCCCAGCCGCAACGAGAAGTTCCAGTACCAGCTGTCAGTCGCGCTGGACCCCGACAAGCACTTCATCCCTGGCGTCCAGGTCCGTAATCAGCCGCCCCGAGGGCCGCCATGTGACCGCCCAGACTTTGCTGCTGGCCCGCGCCCGGCGCCTCATACCATGTGGGCCGTTCACCTGCCAGCCGGCCGCCGTGATGCAACTTCGCCTCACGACGCCCGCTCCCCATGCGCGTCACCCTCCCTCGGCCCCGCCCCGTGCCCCGTCCCCAAGGTCTACATTGTTGATGCGTTCGACACGCCCGCGGACGCTGTCGCCGCGCTCAAAGCCAAAGGGGACGCGTCCGCGCCCGTCGTGCCGGTCTGCTATATCAGGTACTGACGTGAAAGATCGCTGGGCGGCGCGCCGCCCGACAGGCAGCAGCCGCCCCGCGCTGCAGCAAAGGCACGGCGCGACACCGCCGCCTGGCACACCCTTTTCGTTGCACCCACCGGCGGGGCCGACGCCGCTTTGCAGCGGGCGCGCCGCCCCGCCGCCGCGCCGCGGCCCCCCGCACAACCACATGCGCGCCGCTCTCACCGGCGCCGCCCCTTGTCGCCGCCGCCATCTCGTCACCACATCACCACATCACCGCGCCGTCAGCGCGGGCACGTGGGAAGACTGGCGGCCAGACGCGGGAGATTTTGCCGACTCTGATAAGGGCGCCGCCCTCGGCAACTGGCCGGGGGAGTACTACGCCAACCTCCGCTCCGACAACGTCAGGGCCATCATGCGCAGGGTAGGGGGGGGGGGGGCGGCGGATGCGGGGCGGATTGGGAAGCGTGTGAGGGCGCGTAGCGAGGACGTATGGGAAACGCGCGTCTCAAGGTGGACGTCGCCCGCGGTTGCTGCCCTGAGCACTGGCACCCCTGTATGCGTCATTTGACTTCAGCGACCCGCGCGCGGCGCCCTCCCCGCCGCGTGAACCTGGCGCAGCCTGACACCCCCTCCTCCTTCCCACCCGTGTCCACCGCACCTCAACCCCCACTGGCCGCTCCCGTCACAAAACACACACACACACACACACACACACGCACGCACGCACTCACACACACACACACCCGCACATGCGCATCCACACACACACACACACACGCACACACACACAC
>NW_014013187.1:0-2567 GCF_000611645.1 Monoraphidium neglectum | reverse complement strand
GCGCACACACACACACACACACACGCACACACGCACACGCACACACTCGGCTCCAGCGCATGGAGATGTGCCGCGATAAGGGCTTCCTGGCCGTCGACGCCGACAATGTCGACGCATACTCCAACGCCAACGGCCTTGGCCTCACGGCAGAGGACCAGCTGGACTACAACACCTGGCTGGCCGCCACCGCCCACGAGCTGGGGCTGGGCATGGGGCTCAAGAACAACCTGAACCAGATGGCGCAGCTGGCGCCGCTTTTCGACTTCTTTGTGAACGAGTGAGCGGGGGCGGGCTGTTATTGACCGGACCCGTCGTGGCACCAGCACTGGTGTCGCCACCGGGACGCTGAGCAGGCTGATTGGTAGAGGTGTCGCTGCCTGCGAAATGCAGCGATGAGCTGGGCCTGACTGCATCGCTGTGCTCCCGCACCCTCAAACACGCAAATGCAGGCAATGCCATGTGTACAACGAGTGTCAGCTGTACGCCCCCGCGATTGCCGGTGAGGGGCTGAACGCGGAGACCTGGGCTCGTGACGCACGCGTGGCTCGTGGCGCACGCGTCGTATGACGCGTCGCAGTGCGTGGGGTGTTGCACTCGCATTCCCTCTTTCTATCCGCACGCCTGCTACAGCCCCTGGCCGTCATTTCAAGCCTACCGTGATACCATGCCCCGGCCCTGCGCCTATCACGCCCTGCGCCGCCCCTTTACAGCGGGCAAGCCGGTTTGGAACATTGAGTACGAACCAGAGGCGTTCAAGGCCGCTTGTCGAAGCGAGAATCCCAACGGTCCCCCCATCAGGAGCATCTTCAAGGTGCGCACACCAACGGGGTGGATGCCCACCGCCCGGCTGCGCCGACTGTTGTGCATCACGATTTGACCGCGGTGTTGGCGGGGCCGTGTTTGTTGCTGCCGGTTGGTTGATCTAGCTTGGTTGCAGTAGAGGACTGCCTGAATAACTTTTCGCGGCCTGCAATCGTCAACCCCACGTGCAGCCGAGCACCCCCAGCATCGGTCCCTCATCACAACTTGCTTGTGCTGTGTCATCAGTCCAACACCCTGGATTGCCACGTACGAACGCTCGCAGAGAGTGAAGCTGGACTTTTGCTGGCACGACTGCGCCAGCACAAACCTTGACTGCCCCGAACCACGAACGCCCGACGCGAGCAGCGGCGCCACCGCGCCGCCTGTGAATCTCTTCATGCACCTACTGTGCTTGGCGCTGGCCTGGCAGTTGGCTCGCGCTCTGTGTTGATATGCAGGCGGGCCACAGCATGCACGTGGCCACTTCCAAGCAACTGCTGGGGTGGTACTTGTTGCGGGTAGTGCGTAGGATTGATTGCCTTGCTTAATACAGGGTTCCTTGAACCAGGAAAACGTGCTGCCGCAGCGCTGAAATACGCGCTTCCGCCCCGCCACTCTGCATTGTAGGCACGCATGCAGGCTATCCTTGCCGCCCACGATTGCCCTTTCTTCGTTGCGACGCGCATCGCTTTCTGGGCAGCGCTCCGCCTTTTGCCAACTTCACCCCAGCCACTTCCACATTGCAAATACCTGTCCCATGGCTGTCCGCAGCGCTGCAGTACTAGCTTCGTGCCTTGCCCGTGTAATGGTGATCTGCAGCAGAGCTGATCTCGCTCTGACATCAATAGGCCATCCACCAGCAGGGGCAATTTACATCCAGGGCTGAGGGGCCGTCAAAACATACGACCGGGACCCAAGGATGCAGAGCTGTTCACCAATTGTACATGGTGCAGGCTGTGGGAAGACGTCAAGGTCAGTCAGGGGTGCAACAGAAGGCGGGCCCAGCCGGCTGGCGCGCCGACTGGGGCTGAGCCCTCGCGCCGCTGGGCGGCGCCCGCGCTGCTCAGATGCTGTGGAGGGCCTCCAGGAGCGCGTCCGTGTGCTCGGGCTTGCCCACGCTGATGCGGATGAAGCCGCTGAGCTCCTTCTTGGCGTAGTGGCGCACCATGATGCCCTGGGGTGCGTTTTTTTTTGGGGGAAGGGAGGGTGCGGGGTGGCTGAGGAGATTGAGTGCTTCCAGCAAGTTCACAAGCCCCAGGTTTGAGGGCGACCAGGTTTGAGGGCGACCCCCATGTGTGCGACGAGCAGGCAAGACGTCTCCCATTATTCCCACATCCTACCAGTGACTCGACACCCACTCAACACCCTCCCGTTCAAACATCCACGTGCACGCCCATGTGCCCAATGCCCCCTCTCCAGCAGCATCAGGCGCCCTCAGCCCCCTACCTTGTTTGCGAGGGCGTCCTTCACGCCCTTGGCGTCGCGGCCCTGCACCTTGCACAGGATGAAGTTGGCGTGGCTGGGGTAGGGCTCCAGGTAGGGCACATCCGCAAGCGCCGCCATCAGCCGCCGCCGCTCACCCACCAGCGCATCCTTCACCTGCATGTGTGTGCGTTTTTGTTTGTGTGGCGGGGAATGTGTAAGTGTGTGTTAGCGTGTGAGTGTGAGTATGTGTGCGCGTGTGCGTGCGTGCGCGCGTGCGCATGTGTGTGTGTGTGTAAGTGTGAGTGTTTGTGTGTTTGTGTGTGTGTGTTTGTGTGTGTGTG
>NW_014013188.1:24540-27359 GCF_000611645.1 Monoraphidium neglectum | reverse complement strand
CCCCCCCACACACACAAAAACAGGCTCCTTCATCGGCAGCGCGCTCGGCGGCGGCCTCACCGCGCTGCTCGGCGTAACCTCGGACAACTTCGACAACCTCTTCGCCCTCACCGCGATCTGCGTCGTCACGACGCTGCTCCCGATGCCGTTCCTGCAGCTGCTGCCGTCGGCGGTCGACAGGGACGGCGGCGGCGACGACGATGGCGAGGAAGGCAAAGGCGGCGCCGGCGGGGGCGGCTGGAAATTGAAGCGGTCCAAGTCTGATTACCTGAAGCATGAAGGCGCCGGCGACGAGGAGGAGGCTCTGGGGCTGCTCGACCCCCGGGGCTCGGCGGCGGCGGCGGCAGCGGCGGCGGCGGCGGACGGCGCGCGGGGGGCGCAGGTGGATCTGCCGCAGCTGAAGTACGAGGCGCCCTGGCGGCAAAGCGGCGGCGGTGGTGGCAGTGGCGGGCGGTGACGGAGAGAGTCGCTCGGCTTTTGGGCCTGGTCGGCCTGCAGCTTGCTTTGCTCTGGCGCGCCAGTTTGCGCGCCCCTCCCCGTACGTTTTTCTGTTTGATGGTGTTCTGTCGTCGGATGCTACATAGCTTGTCATCCATGCGAGGGGTTGCCAGCCGTCATAATTGGGCACGAGCTGCACCTATGCATGGTCGCAAGGGATTACCCATGTTACATGGCTACTGGAGAGGGTGGTGCTGCTCTTGCAACAGGGCCGTGCAACGGTGCGGGGCAGCCCTGCGGCAGGCGCTCGCAGGAGACCACTGCTAGGACGTGAGGCAAAGGAAGCGGGACGTGGCCGCCGCCCCTCCCCACGACCCGGCTGCGGCAGAGCAACGCCAGTAGAGCACCTCTCTCCAGTGGCTGAGCCTTCAGCCAGGGGTTTGCTCTGTGAGAGGTCTAGTGTTACGTGGGCAGCGTCGTCTAATTGGGGGCTATCCAGTCGGCTGCATGATTGCGGCGACGCGATGTGGCGGCGTCAGCGAAGCTGCTGCTTGAGACGCGCGGCATCGGCCGCCGGCGCGAATGAAAGCAACCACTTGCTGCAACATGCACCTTCCTGTGTTGGGAGGCGGAGTCTGGGTCTGTAGGTGCGTTCCTCATCTTGCTGCTCAGGGGCCACCTCATGAATGCACTCTCCCGGGCGTGTCGGCGCTTCAGTCGCCGCAAGCCAGCCAGACGAATGCAACAGAGGGTCGGGCCCAGCGCCGCCGCGCCCTTCTCTAAGCCAGCGCCAGCAGCGCCCCCACGCCGAGCAGCGCCGCGGCCGCTGCCGCCGCGCCGGGCGCCGCGCGCGCCGCCGTGTTCTTCTTGCCGCCCCCGCCCGCCGCCCCGTCCAGCTCCACGGGCTCGCACACCGCCCAGCTGTTGCAGCGCTGCGTCGGGTCGGCGCGCTTGAGCGCGCCGCTGCCGCAGTCGCGATACACGTTGGGGCAGATGGCGAAGGCGCCGCGGTCCTTGCAGGAAGGGAAGGTGGTGCAGAGCTTGGCGGCGGTGATGCGGGGGCGGCCGCGGTCGGCCTTGTTTCCGACCTGCAGCAGATAGTTGAAGTCCTGCGGGGGCGGGAGAGCGGCGTTCAAGTTTGAGCGAGGCGCATGCGAGCGCGCTGACTGCGGCGAAGGGTGTATGTGTATTCATTGGTGGGTGTGAGGAAAACGGGCCCCGCAGATGCAGCGAGGTTTTTGGCTGCGAGCCGTCGAAGGCCCCGGTCTGCTGCCATTCGCCAATGACAGGAGGGGAGCCCCGCAGCGACAGCGCACGGCCCGCGCAGGTCTGCATTAGCAGCTGGGGCCTTGCCCCACCCAAAAGCTTTCAAGCACCTGGGGCCGCCTCCTGAACCGGCCCTGCATATCCCAGACTCAAAACCGCCCCTCCTCGCCCGTCGCCCCCCGCCCAAAAAAACCCGGAACCCTCGCTACTGCCGCCTCACCGTGCCGGCGGGCCCCTTGTTTGCGAGGTGGTTGGTCACGTTGAGGACGTCGCTGAGTACTGCGGGGGTCATGGCGCGCGCCAGATCCATGAGCACCCAGTCGGGCCGCGCCACCGCCATCTCCAGCCAGCTGCTGCTGCCCGTGGGGCTCTGCTCGCCGTCCCACCTTGGGGGCGGAGGAAGGAGGTTGCAGCTTCAGCAACGAACATTGCTGCGAACGACAAACCTGGGATTTCCTTTTGTTGGTGTGATTCATTTGCAATGTACCTTTGCAGTCGCACCCACGCTGCTTGAAGGATGGTGCGCAGGCGTGGCGGCCACTTGCGGGCAGCAGGTCCATACGCACCTGTAGACCTGCTGCTGCGTGAATGCCGGCACCGTGGCCTGGGCCTCGCCGACGTTGAGGAACCCGAGGGAGCGGCTGATGTTGAGGGCCGAGGGTATGCCGATGTAGTAGGTCTCGTCGATGAGCATGTCGGCCTGTCGGGTGGATGATGTCATGGTGACGTCATCGTGCAGAGCGTGAGGTTTCAAGCAGCTGCCGAGGGTCGCACAGGTGTTAAGGGTCCAGGCGGTCCGCATGGCAAGAGTGCGACATCGCGGACCCTTGCACGTGACAGCCTCTTCACCCCGAGCAGCAGCACCCTTAGCCCATGAAACCCATCTGGACTATCCCCAGTCCACGATCTGCCCTTGACCGCCCTTGACCAACAAACGCCTGTTCGGCACCCGCCTCTCACCTCGCCCAGGAGGATTTTCAGGCCGTCGGCGTTCTTGGGGACGAACACATAAGACACACCCAAGGTGGGATTGGTGCTGTACTGGCCGCCCAACGCCTCGACACGTGAGCGGTTGAAGGGGACGCCGCCCGCGTCCTGGGTGGTGAGGAGGGCCC
>NW_014013188.1:0-24169 GCF_000611645.1 Monoraphidium neglectum | reverse complement strand
TTTGCTCGGGTGCATGGGTGCGTTTTCTGTGGGGGCACTGCTGATATTCCAGTAGCATTGGCAACGAGTGCCCCACTCTTTCTGGAAAAGTAGGTCGCTGCCCAACAATCATGTCATCGGCACGCGTGCGGCCACAGCCTTCATGCTGCCGCGCATATTGACTCCACAGGCTTATCCACGCATGTACCGGCACGCATGCGCACAAAGCACACTTACACAACCCCTCACTATTCAACACTCTCACGCACACGCACACACACCTGCGCCTCCCCTCCCACACAAGTACACATGCACCCGCGCAGCAGGGGTAACGCCTGCACAGCCGAAGAGGCAAGCTCGCACTCCCTCACTCTTCCCTGCCCCCCCCCTCCCCGTCCCCGTCTCCGCCCCACCTTGACCAGTGTGACCTTGAAGGGATCCATCCTGAAGCTCACGCCGCTGCTGTTGGTCGACACCCACGCCACCTTGGGCCGCGGCCTGGCGGTCGGCTCCCCGCTCTTGTCCGCCACAAGCTTCTTCAGGGTGTTGTAGGTCGACTGGGGCCCGGTACACATGCGTTTGTTGAGTTGAGCAATATGCCAGCGACATGACGTCCCCCCTCAAGCCACCATCTCGAACGCCGTTGATGACAGCTGCAACGAGCGACCACAGCTTACTCGACGGCACACGCCTGAACAGTGGCGCAGCCACCAGGCCTAAAGCGTCAACTGCCCTGCGCAGCCAACCGCCACCTGTATCAGACAGGTTTTGACAGCGCGCACCTTGATGCTGTCAAAAGCGCTGTTCGCGTCGATCTCCTTGTTGAAGAAGGCCGCAACAAATTTGATCCACTCGGCGCGGTTCAGGGGACCCGGGTCAGCGGTGACGCTGCAAAGGCGACGGCATTGTGTGAGGGAAAACGGTCTGGTTGCAGTGGAGTGATAAAAGTGTGTCGTTGGCGCCCCGAAGTAGGGTCCAAGATTAGGAATGCGAGTCGCAACTGCAAGACAGCCCACCCACACTCTGCAAAAGCGCAGGTGAGCTACCAGTGCAGTCAGCACGCGGCTCCCGGTCAACCCTCTCGGTCAACTCACGGGAACAGGATGTCCTTCGCCGCATCGTCGTTGAAGCCAACAAAGACAGCGTCTGACTCTTCGTACATGGTGGCGTTGGCCTCCTTGAACGCCCCCTCCGCGTTGGGGTCGCTGGTGTTGAAGAAGGGGTTGGGCGTCACCAGCTTGCAGCCTGGGAGGGGCAAACGGGGGTGTTCTTACACCAAGGGGCAGATCATGTTGTTGCGAGGCCGCCTGAACGTGGATTGCCTAGGTCGGTGCAAGGCAAATCCATGGCGGCTTGCTCCCCTGCTTGATCCCCTCAGCCTGCCAGCCGCCGCCCGGCGCGTGTGCCACTGCCTCCTCTGCCAGCAGCTGCGTGTACACGTCGGCTGCGCGTGTCCATTGAGGGGAGCTCGTGAGTCCCGCCCAGTCGTGCGCACCGTCCTGGCTCTTGGTGTCCACCAGGCGCTGGAAGCAGCTCTCAACAGAGTAGGGGCTGGCCAGAGCCACGCGGTCGATGAGGTTCAGCTCAGACTGGGATGCAACGCGACGTGGCGGGATCGAGTGTGATGGATGGCGGTGAGGATGCAAGTGCTTTGACCGCAAGGTAGGGAGCCAGGACAACAGGGCGGCGCTTCCATGGCAATAAAACTGACAAGCGGCCGCCCGTTGCAAAGTGTTGCGGTGCTTTCACGCTGATTGCACATGCAGGCTCCTCGCCTTTCTGCTGCAGGCCCTGCTACGCCATGGCTCTGGTCCCGAGCCTGCCCCTCCCATTGAGTCATAAGTTTTTTACGCATTGGCTCTTTGCGACTTCATGGATTTGCCGGGGGCCCACCAGGAAACCGTTGACAGTTGTGTCCGTCACGGCAACTGAGTAAAGCGGGATCTCGAACGACGTCATGCCAGGGGTCACGCCCTCGGCTGCGCCGGCTGGCAGCGTGGAGGGGTCCGGGGTGCCGCACTGCGGAGAGGACCCAGACAGCGGGGGGAGGCGCTCGTCGGCACTGCTTTACGGGTGCACGCGTCTCGCAATCACGCTGCTCACTTTTCATGGCCTCTGCACCATGGCACTTGGCCCTTCGCGACGTCACTCATTCGACCACGTTATGCGCAAGTGTGTACAAACAATCACCCTCCCTCTCGCTGTCTCTTCTCTCTTACAAACACACCTGGTAGAGGAGGTATGACTTTTTGAAACGCTTCACACGCACGACCTGCGAGGCAGGGTTGGGCGCGCAGGGGGCCAGGCAGTGTGCGCCGTCACGGGGGCAGCAGTTGCGCACAAGCTGCTCCGGCGCGCTCGCCAAACGCCCGCGGTGTTGCACTGGTCATGGAATGCCAGAGCACAGTCGGCCGAGCGGACGTTAATCCATGTTGCTCTCCTTGGGAAGGGATGCTATTTGACCCGTGGTGTGTGGTCTGCCACCGCCTCCCGCCACGCTCCAGGAGGCCATCCCCTCCGGCTGGCATCATTTTCTATGGCTTGCCGCCCCGCACACCTTGTAAGTCCCGTAGTACTTGATGTCAAAATCAGCAGCCTCGGTCACCTGAAAGCAAGTGGTTGCGCAACCAGCGGTAATTGCATGGTCGAGGCGCTGCACCGGTGCCCACGCTCCGCCCACATGCACGCCCGACGCAGCGCTCCCTGCACACAGCTAGCAGGGCCTGCCGCTGCGCGCAGTGCGTGCGCTGCCCTCTGCTGCGGATGCGACAATGCAGGCGGCCTGCAGGTGCCCACCTGGCTGGCGGCCTGGAAGCCGTGGGCGGGGGCCTTGTCGACCATTGACCGGTACTCATCGGGAAAAAAGTCAAACTGGTTGACTTTCGCCACCATGGGGTTCAGGCAGTCCTGCTCGGGGCGCTGCAGGTACGCGGCGCGCGCGGGCGCCGCGACGGCAAGTAGCAGCGCGGCCGCCGCGGCGAGTAGGGAGGCCGGGCGCGGCATGGCTGCGCCTGCGCGCGGCGAGCGGGATATGGTGCGAGGCGTGGCGCAGGTGGGGCCGTGTCGGCTGGGCTGGGGGTTTATGCCTGCGCTACATTTGGGTTTTCTTGCATGCAGATGGCGTCCCGTCATATTTGGTCAAGCAACAGGTTTGGGGTGCCAGCAGCGCTGTGGTGGTTGGTGCGCTGGTGGACCCGTTCGCGGTCAAGCTGGCTACGCATCACATGCATCAGGCGGCCACAGCAGTCGTCCCATGAACCAGACGTCACAAGATTTGAAATCAGACGAATTCTACCGTACACGATGTAATTAAAGTTACTGATCAACGGTAATGCCTCGCAGCGTGGCCGAACCGCTGCCTGTCGAAGCCAGCCAGCCCCGCGAGCCAGTGCACCTAAATCCAGGACGATCAAGACCTTCATACACCTATAAACAGTCTAATTGGTCGATGTTAACCGCACCTCGACGAATTTTCTATCTCGCGGCAGGACGTTGGCAACTTTGACAGAGCTAGACGTAGAGAACGATATCGCTGTGATATGGTTGTACAGACTACAACGTAAAAGTACCTGTTTTTCTCATATGCCACGTGTCTTGACCCAAACGTGCAATGATACGGGACGGTACGGTGCGGTGCAGGTGTGCAGGGCTCCCAGAGGGCGACCGCAGGTGTGACCCCGACTGCCGCCCAACCAACGCTGTGCGTGCAGCCTCTGACCAGCCTCATGCTGGGGGTAAAGGCTTTGAGTAAGTGCCCCCCTCATTTGCAACCCATGGCGCATCTGGCATAACATCTTCTGGGGGGCGGCCATCTGGACAACTGCACATTGTACCAGCGGCTTGGCATCAACAGGATGGGTATACACCACGCTGTCAGCTCAAGTTCATCATAGAATCCAACCAGTGTCCATGTGGCCCAGCTCACAACCCTGAGGCAACTTGCCCCCCCCCCGCCCAGCCATGCTGCGCATGCTGGGCTCCGGCTCAACACTGTTCCAGTCTTCCAGCCCGAGCTATATGAAGCTGAACGCACCATGTCCCCATCCCCAGTCTTCTGACATGCCTCTTCGGGTTACGTAGGATCCAAGTGTGCGGCAGGGCGACCCCGTGGATCATGAACCATGAGAGTTTTGCCACGATTTGTAAAATTGGGTAACACGTTATTCGAAACGTTTTTTCTACACATGCAATCCTCGCTCTTCGTCCCTGTCAACGGGCCATCCACGCAAGCCTAGGTGGCTGACAGATCTGGCGAGAGCCTAGCCATGCAACTGTGCGGGACATGGAGACAATGTGGATTGTCGAATCGGGCAGCGCGGCCGCAGGCGCTGCGGGCCACGCGCTGCACCCCTTTGGTCCGGAGCAGCAGTGGGTGGTGTGTGCGCTCGCGCTGCTGGCGGGTCTGCGCAGCAAATGACAGGCAAGCGGACGTGATGAACAGCAAAAGTGGTTCAGTTCTTGCTTTTTTTTGTCATGCAGTCATGTACACGGAGAGGCAGCGAGGGTCCCTGGGGGGCTGAGTGCATGTTGAACACAACTGCGACGGCTCCAAACAGTGGTCGGGCGCCCACCGCTTGCGGGGCCTGGCACGCTAAATTTACTCTTGTCAGGAAGTCAGTACTATTAATACAGCATGCCGGCAATCGACTCCGTGCTGCCCCTTGTCTTTCCAGTCGAGCAGGCGCCCCCCAACTGACCTTGCGCTGCGGCGCCCGATGCCCCGCCCTGCGCTCTGCTGTTGCAGCACTGGTGATGCCTACGACAACCTTTTCAGGAGCAAGATATTCCAATCAGAAGTCGCTGTACGGGAATTCGATAGGCAAGCACACGCTTTCACGGCGAGCACACGCTTTGTCGACAACACTTACATCGAGGGCGTGCTTGCATAGCCCACCCGGTGAGCCCGGCTTCCGCGGCGGCGATTGAGTCACAGGGCGGCCATGTCACTCCCGCCGCCCTGTCCCCCCCTACCCTCACCCCGCAGCATCACCACGGAGCTGCGCCAGCTGTCCATGCTGGCTGGGAAGTTTGCGGATTTCGACGTGACCGACAAGAAAATGTACTTGGAAAAGGTGCGGCGTGCTGTGACGCCCCGCGCCCCAGGTCGCCGCCAGCGCAAGCGCCAGCGCCAACGCCAGCTGGCAGATGTATGTATGGAACGCCAGGGACCGCGGGGGCGGCTTTTTGTGGCACCTGTGGGCGCTGCCAACAGCTGGCGCGCACGTATGTTCTCCTGCTTGCTTGCCTGCTCTCTTGCGCGCAAATTGCCGTACGTCACCATGCTGGCGCACCCATGCGCGCGTGCACACATGCACTCACGCACGTACGGTGGGCACGCTCGCTCATGCGCGCTACCGTGCGCCAGATGGGCGAGGCGAGCGAGCGCTACAAGATATTTATAAAGCGTCTCGAGCTGTCCGATGACCCCGCGGCGCGGGAGTACCTGCGGGCCACCAACGCGCAGATGCTGGAGGGCGGCTTCACCATGCAGGCCATGTTCCAGGGGTGAGGGGTTGAAGAGGGGCTTGGGGGTCATGAATATGTATCAGCTGGGGAAGGGGCCATTATGGTTGTGGTTGTGCAGGCCATTTTCCAGGGTGAGGGGCTTGTCTTGCACGCATCTCGCCTTTCCTGGGAGGGGGACGGGTTATGGGTATGTGTTGGTAGGGGGAGATGGCTCGCCAGGGGATCATGGGTGTGTGGTCGCGCTCCACTACGCGCACCTTTCGTCAGGGGCGCAGATCTTCTTCATAAAGGTGCCGACTTCATTATCGACGGTGACAACGCTGATGGGGTTGACCGAGCAAACCGCTCTCCATGCGGGAGGGCCTTTCCCTCGCGAAATGGTCGTCCGATGCTCAGTGGCTTCACCAGGCTTCGATAGAGCATTCCTGGGCATGCCGCCGTACGCCGGGCGCCGACCGTTGCCCATCATCCCGCTGACACAGGCTGGAGTCTAGCCTCAAGCAGTATGAGTCCATCGTGCAGCAGGAGGAGGCGATACTGTCGGACCCGGTCAGACACCAGGTGAGGGGCCGCCAGATCGCGCGGGCCGCCAGATTGCGCGAGCCATTACATAATGCGGGCCGCCAGGTCCGGCGCCAGATCGCGAGCCGGCCGGCGACGCACCCTGGTCGCGAGGGGAGCGCAGCCCCTCGTCTTCATTGCCTGCGGCGCGGCCGCGCTTGGTCGCCCCAGGGCGTGTGTCTGCTTGTGATCACACCAGATTCAAGCGCCTGTGTGCTTCATCCGAGGGGCTTGCCGAGCGCGGCGCGCAGCGCACGGCACCCACCTTCCAGCACACGCGTCCTGCGCCAACCCCACCCAGGAGTTCACGCGGGCGCTCAAGGAGCAGTGGGGCCAGAGCGCCATGGGGCGCATTGACATGAGCTACCTGGCGCGGTGAGGGGCAGGGGCCCGGGGGGGTGGGGGTGAAGGTGGACGTGGAGCAGGTTGGGGGTGGGTGGTGCGAGGGCGCGGGGTTCGGGTGGTTTGGGCGGCACGGGGTTTGCAACGGGGCCGACGCAGTCATGTGGCCCGGGTTCCTGGGATTGGGGCCAAGGTCTTGCAGCCGCGCGCGCGGCCCACAAATCGCGCCGTCTGGCGCGGCTGCAGTGGGCGGTGCTCTGCTGGGTGGCTCCCTTGCAAATCAGGCTCTCTATGTTGCAGGCTTGCCACTCATTTATATATTGACGATTCTGTCACCACCACGCACGGCCCCCCCTAAACACACACACGCCGTGTCTACAGTGTGATGGACCCAATGGTTTTGAACCGCGCCCAGAAGGACCCAGACTTCTACAAGTGCATCCGGGAGGTGCGAGATCTCACGCACACGTTCACGTTTCTGCTCCACCCAGCGTCAGTATTGTGTGTACACTTGCATTCGAGGCTCAAAGCGGCGTTGGCACGTCACACTCGCCTGTGCGGCCGCCCCACAAGCTCGCCTCACAATCTCGGCCAAGGGTTCAGGGAGCGTTTGTGTTTCAGCCTAGCAGGCCCGCCGCCCCTCCCACCACACACGTGCGCGACTGCTACCACGCGCCGTCGCTTCTCATAGCGACCGCTCCGCTTTCCTTCGAGTGACGCGCATAACCTCTCCCCCACCTGGCCAAAATTACAGGTCAGCGAGAACCCCACGCCGGCAACGCTCCAAAAGTGGATCGACCACCCCACAATTGGGTGAGCCCCGCACTGCCTGCCCGCGGCGCGTCCCGGCTGCTGCCTGCAAGCCCCCGTTTGCCGCCTCTTCTCGTACGCCCCTGCAGCCAAGCAGTCCGCACGGCTGCCTGGCCAGGCTGCCTTGCAGCCTTCGATTTTCCCCACCTCATCTGCTGTGAGCCTGCTGGGCGCCCCGCCCCGCTGCGCTGATATTTCGCACCCCTGCACAGCTTATGACAAGCCCTCTCTCAACCCTGTGGTGTGTATTATGTCCCGTGTCCGCCCAGGCCGCTGGTGTCGGAGATGTTCAAAGCAATGATGAGCAAGAGCATGGGGCAGCAGTAGCAAGTCGGTGGTTCAACGGTTGCCCTTTGTGCTCTGCCGCGTGCCCCAGCACTGGCCACTGAGTGCTTGGTGCGTGCGCTGCGGTGGTGTGGTTGCAATGGGGCGGCGTTGCCCCCGGTTGCTCGCAGGCTGTACGTCTAATTTTTGCGTTGCGGTTTTCTTTAATCATGCGCCGCCCTTTTGTCATCAGTTTTGTCGATTTGTCATCTTGTTGTCATCCTAAACCCAATCGCACACTTGATGGAGCACCTACCATTTCACTTGTAAGGTTTGTATTGGGGCGTTGCATGCGCGCTGCAGGGTCGCTGGGGGGCAAAGATTCCAACAAGACTTTGGCTCACGCCTTGCTCTGGTTGGCTCTCAAGGCCTGCTTGGGCTTACTAGTGGGACTATCATAAGCTGGCGGGGCATGCTGAACAGCATGTGTTGCTTTTGAAAGCATGGAGTGTGGCACCCACAGCGGAGCAGCCAACCAGTGTCCATGTGGCCCACACCAACTTGTGTCATTTTATCGGCCCATAGCCATGCTACGCATGCTGCCCGCCACAAAGTCAGCCATCAAGCCCGTACCCGTTACGAAAGGTGAGTGCCTCATATCTCCCAGCTCCCAGTCTTGACTCACTTCGGATCATCCTAGGCACAGATTGTGCGGCAGCTGCGATCATGGATGAGCAATCATTCATTGGACATTTGCTCCATTATTACTTTTCACGTGCACGCCTCGTCAAAACGCGGGCCATCCACGACAGCATTTGTTACGACAGATCTGGCAGGGAGAGCCCCGCCATGCAGCTGTGCGTTTCATGCAGTCAATGTGGGCTGTCGAGTCGTGCAGCACGGCCGCAGACGCTGCGGGCTATGTGC
This sequence comes from Monoraphidium neglectum, assembly GCF_000611645.1. Taxonomy (NCBI): domain Eukaryota; kingdom Viridiplantae; phylum Chlorophyta; class Chlorophyceae; order Sphaeropleales; family Selenastraceae; genus Monoraphidium; species Monoraphidium neglectum. The sequence continues at coordinate 15,820 of NW_014013188.1, read as the reverse complement.
CGCACTTCTATGGTCCGAGGCACCAGTGGGCGGTGTGCCCGCGTGCGCTGCTTGCGAGTCCGCCCTGCAGATGACAGGCAAGCAGGTGTGAGGAACAGCCATAGTAATTTTCTTCTTGCCTGGGCGTTTTGTCATGCAGTGGTGTTTGCGATGTATGGATGCCGCAAGGGTCTCTGGGCGGCAGCTGAGGGCTTGTTCGAGCACAAAGAATCAGCTCAGAGCGTGCCGGCCTCACCAACAGCAAGCCCATTCGCATAGCCCGACGCTCTGAATCAACTTGCACTACGAGGCGCCATTACCACAGCACGTCAAATGCTGCTGCTTTTCTGCCCCAGCCTTCCGATTAATCAGCCACACCCACTGAACTTGAGCTACTGCGCTTGATGCCACCCGTGCGCCGTGCAGCACTGGTGATGCGTTCGACCACCTTTTCAGGAGCAAGATATTCCAATCTGAAGTCGCTGTGCGGGAGTTTGACAGGTGAGCACATCCTTACTTGTTGGCATTGCACTGTATATGGAGAGCGTGCTTATACAGCAGACCTCATCTGCCCGGCGGCAGCCCTGAACGAAGGCGCGCTTCGTCGGCCATGACCCACGACATGTGTGCACGCCGCCCTGCGCCCCGCCTGCCTCACCCCGCAGCATGACCACAGAGCTGCTCCAGCTGTCCATGCTGGCCGGCAAATTTGCAGAGTTTGACTTGACCGGCAAGAAGATGTTTGTGGAGAAGGTGCGGGCCTTGGCGCCTGGGCCCCTCCTGCTGAGTGCCCGCCAACCCCTGCTGATAGATCAGTTACTCACCCTGATGGCAGCCGGCGACTGCTGCGGAAAGCGGTTTCTGTCAGCGGCAGCCTGGGGTAACACCTGATGCCTCGGCATTAGGTAGTGGGCTTGCCTGCAGACCTGCTTGCTGGCCTGCTTGCTGGTCCGCATGTTGCTGTGCCGACCGAGCATGCACAACCGCCCATGCTCGTGTTCGCATGCGCGCACATACACTCGCACGCACGCACGCAAGCAAGCACACACGCACACACGCACGCACGCACGCACAGAATTGCATGCACTTTAACACGCGACAATCCGCCCACCCACCAGATGGGCGAGGCGAGCGAGAGCTGCAAGATTTTTATGAAGCGTCTCGAGCTGTCCGACGACCCCGCGGCGCGGGAGTACCTGCGGGCCACAAACGCGAAGATGCTGGAGGGCGGCCTCAGTCTGCAGGCGATGATACAGCAGTGAGGGAATCGCTTTGCAAGCACGAAATGCTTGGCCTTTGAGCAGGGGGAGTGAGCGTTGTGGGTTTTCGGCTTGATGATTGTGCTCCACCACCTGCACTGTCTATTGTGTGGGTGAGTTTCTAGCCAAGGTTGAGGTCATGAGACGATGCTTCAAAGCAAAGAAGATCTGCAAGGGCACCACCCCCCAGCTATATTCCTCCCTTTGATACTGGCAGCTGCCCAGGCGGTGGCGGCTCCCTGCAGGACGCAGAACCCCACCCCTCAGCGCGAGCCTGCATCCGCGCGCACATTTCACACACACAACCACCCCAGCTTCCTTCCCCTCAACGCGCACCGATCAGTGTGCGCTGTGCAAACAATGCAGGCGGGATGCAAGCCTGGAGCAGTACAAGTCGATCGTGCAACTGGAGGAGGCCATCATGTCAGACCCGGTCAGACACCAGGTGACGGGCAGCGAGATTGCGTCAGTCGTCAGGTTTGGCGCCAGACCAAAGTGTCCAATGACCAAGTGGCGCCGCGCCGAGCAGCAGGCGTACAGATGCGCTGTTGTGCGCGTTGGGCCCCTGCAGCGTGGGCGGCTTGATCGCCTGGTGCGCTGCCGTTGTATTCACCCAATTGAAGCGCTCCTGTGGGGCCGTGCCGGGCAAGCGCACCTCGAAGCGCCCAACCCCAGGCCTGTACTCCCTGCCCCGAGCGCAGGAGTTCACGCGAGCGCTCAAAGAGAAGTGGGGCCAGAGTACCACAGGGCGCATCGACATGACCTACCTGGCGCGGTGGGTGATGCGAGGGCGCGGGGTGGGCTTGTGCGGAAGGCGTATTATCAGCGAAGGAAGGGAATGCGGCAAGGTGCTGGGGGATATTCACGGGCCGTAGGAGTTTGTGGTGGAGAACTTGCAGCCGCCCGTACGGCTGCATCTAACAGTGTTGGGTGCAGCTGCAGTGGGCGGCGCTCTGCTGGGCAGCTCCCGCGGCAACTGAGCCTTGCAATCTGCTGGCTTGCATTCGTGCGTATTCTGTTGGATATCATTACAAGATACACACTCAAGCACGCACATGTGCACAGACGCTCTGTCTCTCTCAAACATCTCTCAGTCACACACACGTGCGCGTGCACACACACACACACACACACACACACACACACACACACACGCATGCGCTGCGTGAGTGTAGTGCACTAGACCCAATGATCTTGCAGCGCGCTTATGAGGACGCAGAGTTCTACAACTGCATTTTGGAGGTGTGAGGTCACATAAACTTTTAAATATTTGTGGAGCCCAGCGTGAAGGTCGCATGTACGCGGCTAGACTTGCGTTGGCAGCGGCACTCTACACTCACAAGCGCAGCCGTCCCTCAACGTGGGTCTCGCATGCGCAGTTCCGTGCAGAGGCCGGATAGAGGCTTGCACAGTCCTCAGTTGCGTGACTCCGCAGCTGTGCGTGCGACCTTCACAAACGCGTCCCCCCCACGCGGCGCCGGCGGCCCGCATCATTTTTGAAAGCGGTCGCTTCATCGATGAAAGCGGTCGCTTCATCATCAGACTGGGGGGAACTCACGTCACCCTTTTTCCTGCCAATGCACAGGTACGAAAGAACCCCACGCCGGCAACGCTCGAAAAGTGGATCAACCATCCCACACTTGGGTGAGCCCCGCCCCGCCTCTCCGCGACGAGCCCCGCGTGCCACTGCCTGCAAACTGCCTGTCGCTGCCTCTGCTTGCACCCCCCCTGCTCAAGCAGTGCGTATGGCTGCCTGGCCAGGCTGCCTTGCAGCCTTCGATTTTCCCCACCTCATCTGCTGTGAGCCTGCTGGGCACCCCGCCCCGCTGCGCTGGCATCCCGCACCCCTGCTCTGCCAATGAGAAACCTTCCCTCTACGGGCGCTGCCCATGGCACCCGCGCATGCCCACGCCCCGCGCCCGCCCAGGCCGCTGGTGGAGGAGATTTTTCAGGCAATTAAGAGCAAGAGCATGGGGCAGCAGTAGCAAGTCTGAGTCGCAAAGACTTGTTTTGCTTGGATGCATTACGCGCGCCTGTCGCTGAAGGGCTTGATGCGTGCGCTGCGGTGGTGTTGTTTGTGTGGGGCGGCGGCACCCTAGGATGCTCGGAGGTTGAATGTCTTATTCACATACACTGTGGTTTTTATTGGCCATGTGCTGCAGTAGTTTTGATTAAACGTTTGCGCACAACAGAGCTGCTGGAGGGCAAGGATCCCATCAACAAATGTTGGGCTTGCATCGTGCCTTTGTGGGCTGCTGTGGGTTGCTGGAGGGAAACAGCAAGCGGCGGGATGCCGAGCAGCACAGTGTCTTCGAGAGAAGCGATGCACTTGCAAGCGAGGTATGTGGCACCAAGGATTCACGCCAGCTCCCACGACCAGCCACAACTGCAGCGTTGCTGTTGCTGATGAGAGGGCGCGAGCGGCGAGTCGGCGAGGGCGGCGGTTGAGTCATGGACGGCGACCGCTGGTTGCTGGTGAGGTCCAGTCGCCCGGCAAATAATCATGCAAGCCCCTAATTATCAGCGTTGGAGGCCATGACAGCGCGGTAGCTTCGCTGTTGTGCTCCGGGCATTCAGGCAGTCACGCAGCTAGTGATCAGGTGCCCCGCCCAAGATTCAGGAGCAGCGGCCCCATGATCGAGTCCTTCATTTGTTTGCTTGTATCACAAGCAATACCTCCGACACATCTCAGCAGCATCAACCGGACACAATGCAGGTGCTCAACAAGAGCGCAAGGCCTGTGGCGGGGAGCCAGAGGGCGCAGGGCTCTCGCAGGAGCTCAAAGATGCCCGTGATCCGTGCTGTCGCCGCGGTGGAGAAGACGCTCGTGACCACCAAGTCGGACGAGGTGCGACAGCCAAAAGAGATGGTCGAGACGTCCCAGCCTCCAAAGTCGATGGCGAAAAGCATGATGAATGTGCCGAGCCAGCTTCTAGGCTTGCCGCAGAACCATTGGGGCAGGGCCCATCAAGCAGCCGGGTGCCGCGCCGCATGCGCGAGGTGCAGCGGCCGCTTCCCTGCATCAAGCATTCGCAGCGCATCACACGCATCCGCGCTCCACCACATCCCTTGGGAGATACTGCTCTTGTCAAACCCGCCGCGATCGCCTGCTCATTGCGCCCAGCCTTGCCCAAATGCCGCCCCCTCACCTTCACCAACCTCCCCCGCGCACCCGTCCCCAGGTGATGGCCGAGGCCCGCACCCTCTTCCCCGGCGGCGTGAACTCCCCCGTCCGCGCGTTCCGCTCCGTCGGCGGCAACCCCATCGTGTTTGACCGCGTCAAGGGCCCCTACTGCTGGGACGTGGACGGCAACAAGTACGTCGACTACATCGGGTCCTGGGGCCCCGCCATCGTGGGCGCCGCCAACGACGAGGTTAACGAGGTCCTGCGGGCGCAGCTGGAGAAGGGCACCAGCTTCGGCGCCCCCGGCCCGCTGGAGGTGCGGAGGGGCGGCGCGAGGAGGGGTGCTGAGGGGCGGAGGGCGGCGGGCGTTGGGAGGGGGCCGGGCAAGGAGGTCCGAGGCACTGCGAGAGGGCCAGAGGGGTGGCCCCTGAAAAATCAGTTCATGAGGCGCCACCTGACACGGCCTCGGTGGTGTTTGCTGCAGCCGAGGGGTGGTGCAGCCCAACAATGTGGGGGGCCGCTCCTCAACAGGCCCGTTTGGGGCCGTTGTGCGCCAGGTTACCACAGCTGTGTGAGCCAGGTCACCACACCAAACCAACAGGTTGGAACCCCACGTGACACACACCGCTGTCCTGCATGACCCGCAGAACGTCCTCGCCAAGATGGTGATCGACCGCGTGCCCTCGGTCGAGATGGTCCGCTTCGTCAGCAGCGGCACCGAGGCCTGCCTCTCCGTGCTGCGCCTCATGCGTGCCTACACCAAGCGCGAGAAGGTCCTCAAGTTCGTGGGCTGCTACCACGGCCACGCCGACTCCTTCCTCGTCAAGGCCGGCAGCGGCGTCGCGACCCTCGGCCTGCCCGACAGCCCCGGCGTGCCGGCGTCGACGGCGGCGGCGACGCTCAACGCGACGTACAACGACCTGGAGAGCGTCCGGGAGGTGTTTGCGGCCAACAAGGGCCAGGTGCGGGCGGCAGGACAGGATAAGATAAGATGGGATACGATGGGATAGGGTGGGATGGGATAGCGGTGTTGCAGCACACGGCTGTCGCCCGCTTCTAAAGCCATCCGGGGTCATCCGATCGGGGCAGAGCTGGTGCGAAGCGCCTGCGGGCCTGGGCGCGTTGTTCCGGGTTGCTGTCTGGATCGCGGCCTGCGCTGCGTGGCGGACTGGCGCGTTGGCAGGGAGCTTGCAGCATTGGAGGGCTGGAGGGGTAGGTTCTGAGGACAACCGTGCGAAACGCGGGCAGCAGCGGTGGCGCCGGCGCGCGCCGCGTGGCGTCCTGTGCACCTCAGCAATATCTCGAGGGCTTCAGCAGCCATTTGCCCACCCGCACCCCTCTCCTCATCACCCCGCCCCCAGATCGCGGGTGTGATCCTTGAGCCTGTTGTGGGCAACAGCGGCTTCATCGTGCCCACCAAGGAGTTCCTGGAGGGCCTCAGGGAGATCACCAAGGCCGAGGGCGCCCTGCTGTGCTTCGACGAGGTGCGGCAATGGTGATGTGATGATGCTGTGCAGCCATGCGTGCGTGTGTGTGTTTGATAAGGGGGGTGTCGCTGTCGCGGCGTGGGTGTGTGAGTAGGAGGGTCGTTGGGAGCGGTCGTGGCTGGCGCGGCTGGCGTGACTTGGTGATGAGATGGCCCAGGCGGCCACAGCCTCAACAGGCAGTGCGCGGAATCATCGCTACTGCGGAAAAACCTCACGAGCACACGCGTACACACACGCGCACATGCGTACCCATGCATACGCGATCGCAGGTCATGACCGGCTTCCGTATCGCCAAGGGCTGCGCCCAGGAGCACTTTGGCATCACCCCCGACCTCACCACCATGGGCAAGGTGCGCGGCCCTGGAAACACGTGCAGCTGCGCTGTCAGCGCCTCCTGCATGTGCCAAGGAGGATTCAAGAATTCTTCGCCAATCAGCGTCTGGTCGTCTCCAAACAGCGCCGGCGACACCCAGGACACATGACTGCCAACAGCATGTTCGGGGCTGGTGTGGGCCCAGCGTAATGCACTCTCAAACGCGTCTTTGCAAGCCTGACCTGTGCTTCGCGGCTTCAAATCCGCAGGTCATCGGCGGCGGCCTGCCCGTGGGCGCTTACGGCGGCCGCAAGGACATCATGGAGCTCGTGGCGCCCGCGGGTCCCATGTACCAGGCCGGCACGCTGTCGGGTGCGTTGTGCTTGCGCCTGCGGCGCGGGGACGCCGGCGGCTTGGGTGTTGTCTGGGAGGCGTGTGTGGTGGGACGGAAGGGAGCGGCGGATTTGAACGGTTTTTTGAACAGGGACAGTTGTGAGCCTTAAATGCGGGAGTGGAGCAGAGCGAGGAGTCTGGGCGGCAGACGCGCGCTGCGGGCCGGCGGCTGGCCAGGCGTCGGTCCTCGGACGCCGCGCAAAACAGCTGCTCCGACGCCGCGGCCGCCGCAGAGCGGCCGCATGGGATGTGTGCAGTGCAGAAGAATCAGCCCCCGTCGCAAATCCCCGACGCCGCCGCTTTCAAGGCATCCATCCCTTCCTCATCAAGGCTGGCGCAGCACCCATCCCTCATCCCAGCAATCCTTCCAGTGAACGTTCCTTCTAATCAGCAACCCTTCCAACCGACCCTCAACCCCCAACCCCTCCCCCCAGGCAACCCCCTGGCCATGGCTGCGGGCATCAAGACCCTGGAGATCCTGGGCCGCCCCGGCGCCTACGAGCACCTTGACCGCGTGACCTCCAAGCTGGTGGACGGCATCGTGGCCGCGGCCAAGGAGAGCGGCCACGCCATCACCGCGGGCCACATCAGGTGCGTGTGTGTGTGTGTGTGTGTGTGTGTCTGCGCGCGTGCATGTGTGAGTGTATGCGAGTGTTGGTGTGTGTGTGTATGTGCATGTGCGCGCGTATGGGTGTGGGCTTGAGCCACATGCACGCACCCCCGTCGCGCGCGCGCACACCGCACATAACAACACACACGCACACACACGCAACCCCCCTCCCCCAGCGGCATGTTTGGCTTCTTCTTCTGCGACGGCCCCATCACCTGCTACGAGGACGCCGCCGCCAAGGCCGACACCGCCAAGTTCGCGCGCTTCCACAGGTGGGTGGGAACTTCACGCCTGGGAACACCTCATTGTTTGCATGTGGCGCCTCCTGCGGCTTGGGCCGCGTGCTGCGGGCGAGGTTCCCCACATGCACCCATCCAAAGTTGCGGTCGTCACGCGGATCGCCTTGAACTCATTGGCTGGGCTGAGTCATCGCTTGCTGGCACAGGATGGGACCACGCTGTCACGAGCCGCACTCCACTCCCCCCTAAAGCCACGCTTGGTGCCTGCAACCGCTCAGCCCCAAGACCTCGTCACCAACCTTTGCAACCACCCTGTGCAACCCGCACGAACCCCCAGGGCCATGCTGGAGGAGGGCGTCTACCTGGCGCCCAGCCAGTTCGAGGCCGGCTTCACCGGGCTGCAGCACACCGACGCCGACATCGAGTTCACCATCGAGGCGGCGCGGCGCGTGCTCAAGCGCATCTAAGCGCTTTTGAGGGAGCGCGTGCGCTTGTGCGCCCCGGCCCGGCCGCCCCGGGCTCTCGCATGGGGGGCCAAAGCACAGATGCGGGCCCCGCATTTCGGGGCCGCGAAGTGCAGTCGCGGCGGTCGACCGGCTGGCGCCCTCGTGCGATGTGAGTGAGTGGCTTCGGTTTTTTGTCGCGCGTTTCTTCCCCATCCTGTTGCGATTTGCACATGACCCTTTTTACTTGTAACGCTTCCTGCAGCTTCATTGACAGCGCCATGCAAGGCTCCCGGGCACGTAGGCAGATGCGGGCCGCTGCTTAACGGCTGTAGCAAGCAGGCGCGGGCAGTGGCTGAGACGTCGAGGCGTCCAGCGGTCATCCTTGCCAAGACAGGACCCATTACCCTGCTGGTAGGAATCACACCCGGGATGGCGGACATTCCAGGAGACAGGGGAGAGCCGCAAACGGAGAAATGGGGGGTGTGCCGGCACTGGTCGAGACCTGCACGGCGCGACGCGCGGCCGACACTGTGGTCGCTCACCATCCAGGCTCAGTCTGGACAGGCGGCGGGGAGCTCGCAGGCACCGGGGGCCCATACATCATCGGGGCGGCCCCATCGCCGCCGCCTACGCCGATCACCGGGTAGCCGTCGGCCCCCGCCGCCCGCTGGTAATCGGCGCCGCCGCCCACGGCCCCGCCAATTGCGGGGTACCCTGCTGGTGGCCCATGCTCAGGGGCACTCGGTGCCGGGCCCCAGTCCGCTGGCGCCTGGGGCGCGACAGAATATGCCCCGGCCGCGGCCCATCCTGACGCAGCTGCGTTCGCCGCGCCGCCCCCAGGGCCGCTGCCGGCACCCCAGTGAGCGCCGATGCCGCCGCCTCCGCCGCTGAGCGGCGCATCCGGGCCGACCGCGAGCGGCTTGGCGGCCGGGGCGAGCTGCTCTGGCCGCACCCTGCGCGCCGCGCCGCCCTTGTCCACGACAAAGGCCGCCACCTCGTACTCGTGCGGCCGCCACCCTTCCGGCACCGCCGGCGGCGTGGCGGGCGCCGCGGCGGCGCGCTTCTGGAGGGCGGCGGCGGAGTCGCAGAGGAGGAGGGGGCACGCGACGCGGGCGGAGGAGACGCAGCAGCCGGCGGGGGCGGCGGTGAGCCTGAGCTCGTGCCAGACCTGGATGAGCTGCGCCGGCAAGTGGTTGGTACAGAAAACAGATGTATTGTTTTGTTGCAACGCACACTATGTTTGACATGTGCAGTGGCAAGACTGACAGCAGCCAACACAGAGGGCTGCGGCACAGGGCCCATGCGCTGAGGCCAGCTTTCCAGTGTGCCCATCGCCGTGCGCGGAACAGCCAGCAGCTTGCGTCTGCGACCGCCCTTATATGGGCTCTGCCGGCAATCCCGCCCCGGCGTCCAACAGCCTTTCAAAACAAGCCATGCATGCAGCCGCCGCACGCTGCCGCGCACGCACCTGCGCGTTTGTGAGTGACGCCATCGCCTCGGGCTCCACCTGCAGGACCTCCCTGAACGCCGCGGAGCCGCCCGCGCGCACGCAGTTCACATCCCTCGCCCCCCTCCCGCCGCCGGTGCTGCTGCCGCCGCCGCCGCCGACGGCGTCGCCGTCTGGCCTCAGGGTTTTGTGTGCGACCGCGGCCTCGCTGTGGTAGTGGTTGTCCCCCAGCAGGCCCGCGGCCCTCAGGCGCAGGCAGCGCACGATGGATGCTTCACATGAGAGCGCCTCGCTGGAGCGATTGTCCACCTGCGCGCCCGCCGAGCGGCAGTCGAGGGGTCGGTCGGCCGGACGATACACACGCCTTCACAGGGCAGAAGGGCTATGTTGCGTCGTGCTGGCAGGTGTTCAGGAGGCAGCGGCAGCTCCACCATACCCCCATGCTCGCGTGCTTAAGGGCCAACGATTTTGGTCGGGGCCGGTCCTCTGCGTGCACCCACCCTCGCGACAAGCGGGACGCCGTCCCCGGCCGCAGCCACGTCCGCGGACGCCTCGACGTGCATGGCGACGCCGCCGCGCCCGCAGCAGCAGCAGGCGGTGAGCACGGTTTCGGACTTGCCGGCCAGCGGCGCGGGGGCGCGGGGCGGGGCGGGCAGGAGGGCGAAGGCTGACGAGGCCTTGAAATCTTTGGCCAGCATGCCGACCTGCTTGTGTGCAAGTTCGCAGATGGGATGGGATGGATTTGACCGGTGACGTTTTTGGTGGATGTACGAGGGTGTGGGCATGAGGGCCAAAAGAGAGTGAGTGAGTGTGTGTGTGTGTGTGGAAGGGGGGGGGGGGTTCTGGGGACACAGCAAGTTCACCACCCCTGCAACACCTCCACCCACCTGGTCAACCATGGCTTTGACTTTGCAAGTGATGGATGCCTTGACACTGCCCTGTGAAACAGTGGTTGTTTACGGGGTGATCGCAACCTCACAACTGGCAGAGCTTGATGCAGCAAAAGCACTCCACGAGTACACCGCCGTGCAGCCCACTCAGGCAGCTGCAGTCTAATTCTGCATACCGCCTGACGGCCGGCGCCGGCCGTGGCGGCCCCAGGCACCGCCCGCAGCGCACCTGCTTGAGGCTGAACGAGGGCGGCAGGCCGTTGGGCAGAGCCACAGCAAAAGGCAGGCGGTAGCCGCCAGGGTTGAGGGTGCCGGGGCCCGAGAGGAGGGGTATTGTCCCCTGGGGAAGGAGCGGCACCGCAAGCCACAGTAGGGGAGGTGGCGGCGGGTGCGGCGGCGGCGGCGCAGGTGAGGGGAAGCCTGGTCACCCGGCCGGGCGAGCAGGCGCGAGCTGGTGACAAACTGTGGAGGGTTTCGCCTCTGCGCACGCAGTGGTGGCGCAAAGAGCTACGCTCGCGGCTTTGATCCGACCCACCTTGATGGAGTGGGCCTTGCCGTCATAGTTGGTGGTGCTGGTGCCGTTCTTGGTGTGGTGGCGCTCCTCCCAATGCGTGCGCTCCTTGCCCACAACCTGCCGTAAGGGCAGAGGCGGTCCCAAGAACCTTATCGGGCCGGTATTGAGCAGTAAACAACCATGCTGAGCAACAGGTGCCACACGCAAACTGCAAGTCGTCACATGTCCCGTGGAGGCGTGCGCGGCATGCATGCTCGCCTCATGCCCGCAGGGACACGCCCACGGCACGGCCAGCGCGCACGCTTGCACAGGGTGTGCGGCGTGGCTCAGCGCCTGCACCGCCCACCGTGAGGGTGACGCTGTGATACTGCACCGGCTTGTGCGTATTGAACACCACGCAGCCCGTGACGGGCTCGCCGTGCTCAAACGTGGCCTTATCCAGCACCACATGCGCCACTGAAGACTGGCCTGCGCCCATGGCTGCCGTGATCAAGATCGTGGCCAAGCGAGTCGGATCTTGAGTTGTGCTTTGCAGCCAGAAACTGCAGCGATGAAAGGCAGTCCCACGTCGAGGCTCAGCTTGACCCAAAATCAGCGAGGTCAAACCGACGTGAAAAGTCGCATCATCGAATGGACCTCCCAAATATAAAACAGATCTACGACGCTTGCTACGAAGCACATCAGAGCGGAAAAGCGCTCAGATCAGCTGGGACAACGGTGCCCTGCTTTGATCCTGTGACTCAACACCTGCTCAACACAATCTCCCCCCTAAGGTGTCAAATACATCCAAGTGCCTCCATACTGCTTGTGCTGCGCCTTGCAGTGGTGCTGCGCTTGTCAACATGGACTGGCTTAGCACTGAACCGCCGCTGGTGTGCCATCGCCCGCATGACCCGGCAGGCCGAGGGCGTGGTGAGGGGCCACAAGTGGAGTTCGCAGTCGGCCCATTGCTGGTTGAACGATGTGCCCAGTATCTATGCATAAGACTTTCATGTGGCTGTCATGATGCCACAGGAATGTCTTCAGCTCACTTTCACCTCACTGCATGCGTCGACCGAGCCATGCATGTGCAGTGCATGTGTGGGAGCACAGTGAGTAACCAACAAGACTGTTCGTGACATGTGAATGGCAAGTCACTCTTTGACTTTTGATTGAATACAGTGCACATGATCCTATCTGCCCCTTGGCGCGTAACCACATCACCTAAAATATCATATACAAAATTATGGTATGATATATGTTGAGCATTGCATGATTGACGCGCTCAAGACTGCTTGAGCGCTGACACCCTCCTGCGACCCCCGTGACTAAATTCACCGCGCTGTCATCACCGCAGCAGCGGCGACGCCCGCCCACCCCCGTTCGCTGTATGCCACTGCTTTGTGTGTCCGAGGCACACCCAGATGATCCGTAAATTGCACTGATATGCATGACACGACCCCCAGAGCGTATACTGCCCTACCCAGCCCAGAGCGGCCGGCGGGAAGTTTCTGCGCACGCGCGCGCGCGCGCGCGCGCTCTGTAACCCAGTATTAATCGCGACGGTTCGCTGCATTTTGAGGACGGAACCCCTGGCACTTGGTGCCTCGTATCAATGTGTAACACTCCTCCCATCTGATCCTGTCGTGCACACATACGAAGGCCCAAAGCCCAGCAAGGCAGCCGTCCACCGTCCAAAGCGTCAGCTTGCGGTGACTTGTTACCCCTCCTTACACGAAGAGCCCGACCCTCTGTGACCCTTCCTTGGGCGAACAGCTACAGACTCCCCACACAACAGCACAGGGATTGGGTGCACAAGGTCGAACAGACGCTCTCACACCCGCGTGTCACCCGTGGACAGCCGGGGCACGTGTAAACTGCCGACACATGTGTCATGCATGCGCCGTGCAAGTGCAGTGCACGCGCTGTCCATGCGGTACGGCCCCAGCAAGGCGCCCCGTCGCGCTGTCATTACAAGCAGATGGTCGTGACTGCATGCAGTAGCCATGTTGCATGCAATGCACGCATGTGCAGCCGGCCTCCCGTGCAATGCCCACCGTGCAAGCAACATTCCTTGGCCTGTTGCCCCCAATGGCTCCGTGTGAATGAGCCATGCATACTGCTGCCATGTGGCCTGGGCTGTGACATCATGCCATACTCACATAGCATGCTCGCTGCTGTGCTGCATGGGCCCCAAACCACATGTCAGCCAGGCCTTCGGGTGTAAGGCAGGAGCGCAGCAAGTTAAGTAGTGATTTGTGCATGAGACAGCAAGCAGCAGCCTGCTCTCGGCCTTCATTGGCTGCGATGACCCGTCGTCAGGCATGCTCTCAGGCGGGCAAATTGGTGTCCAAAGCCGGCCAAACTGTCCGCACAATGGCAGACACATAGCAGTGGCAAGCGTTACAACTTAATATTGCGCCATCAGAGCGACGGCCGTCACAACACAGCGCAGAAGCAAGGCCAAGGCCCCGCCTCGCTGGTGCGCGCGCAGCACGTGGCCCAACTGCCGCCCGCGCGGGATGGCAAAAAGCGGACACGCAGAGGGTTCCTGTCAAAAGCGGACATGGGGTCCAAGGGGTGAGGGCGCCCCTGGCAAGGGCGACAGAGCTGCAAGCGAGGAAGCGAAAAACAGGGGCGGGGTTGCAACCACAACAGTTTAGCGGAGGCAGCGCCGGGAGGTGGGCGCCGGGGACAAGGGGTCAAGCTCGGTCAAGCCCCGGTCGGGTTGCTGCGCCGCGGTGCGCGGCGGCCCAGTCGGCGGCTGCTGCGGCGTGCCATGGAATGCATGACGCAAGCGGATTCGATATTGAACGGTTCCTGTTCAGGGTTGGGCGGCGCGCGGACGGGTTGGCCGCCTGCAGGCAGGGTTCTCGCGCGGTCCAGCGGCGCGGTGTGTGTAGTGTGCTGACATGGGTGACACAACTCATCGAGCAACGCCGCCAGCCGTGGGACTCTGGCGGCCGACATACCGCCTGGGACCCGCAGGGCACAGGCGCGGCACATGGCAGGTTGCCCACAGCACCAAGACCAGCTCAACGCGCACGTGGCGGCGGGAGCGGCGGAAGCACGGAAGGCCTCATAAAAACACACAAAGTTTGCACACGAAATCTGGGCCGTGCTGCCGGGAAATCGGGGCCCAGGTCTCGGTGCCGTGCGGCCCCCGCTCGGCCGCGCGCACCTGCGGCGCGGCTTGTCGGGCTGCGGCTGCGCCGACCCGCTGGGGACCCGGCCTTCTCTCTCGCGCGGGCGTTTGGCGCTTTGCAAGCGGTTGCAGACCGCGAGCCCTGGCACGGTCGGCCGGGTCAGAGTTTGCTGCCAGGCAACGAGTGCTGCAGCAGCTGCGAGGCAGCGCTTGCATCGTGGGAGCAAAGCGCCGCGCCCCAAAGCCGACCGGCGATGGTACAGCTCACATCAGCCAAGCTCAGTTCCGAGCACACTTGTGGGCGAGCGCTTGTGGGCTCTGCCGCTGAGGAGTGCGTGCGGCTGCTGCCACACGGAGCGCTGCGACGCCGGGCTCACGCTTGGCGCCGCGTTTGGTGGTCCATGCAGCTGGGGCTTGGTTGCGGGGGTTGGGCCACAGCACAGCATCGCGAGCATCAAGCAGCTGGTTGGTGGCCTGCAGGCCACCTGCGCGCACGTGTGACAGCGCCGAAAGCCAGCGAGGCGAGGCGCGAATCGGTGAAAGCGTTCGGCCAAACAAGTGTTTGCCACGCGTGTCGAGGCGCGTCGGCACGCGGCTGCCAGCGGGCGACGCGCGTGGCGGCGGCAGGCCAAGAGTGATCAACAAACGGGTCAAGGGGCCAACAACCGGGTCAGAATGCCCGGGAACGAATATCGAGAATCCTGCTGTTGCACACACGCACAAGCAAGTGAGCCCCGCTCGGCAGCCAAAATCCCAATCGGCGGGAGGAGGAGGTGGTGCCGCCTGCCCGCGCCGCAGCCGCAGCCGGAGGGGCGGGCCGGGTGCGGCGCAGAGGGCACGAAGCTGGGAAGCAGCCTGGCCCGCGCGGCGAGCCTGCTGACGCCGCCAGCCGGGGTGCCAATTAGTGCCCGCTGCACGGGTTGTGCCCGCGCGGGCACAGCGCGCAACAGCGTTTGGTGTGGGGCGGCCAGGGCGGGTAAGAGGGAAAGGGACGGTACGAATCAGCGGGACGAGGGGTGGGCGTGCGCACGCGCCCGGCCGCGTCTGCGCAGCACGGGCGCGCCGCACGTCGCCCGCCGCCGCCGCCGCGGCGCTGAGAGGCTCGAACAAGTTTTGAAGGCGAGTTGCGCAGTGGGGGGAGAGAGAGTAATCGGGGGCAGTGTCGAGGTGCGCGAGCCGCGCGCTCGTGTAGTGTGATGTGAGCACATACAAACTTTTGGTCAACAGCAGCTGCTCGGCTTGGCGCGTGAAAGCAGGCGCTTTTGACGGCCCCTCTCGCGCGGCCCCGCGCCAACAGTGCTCCGGCCCGTCTTGCTGTCAATTTGTGCTGGGGCAAAGGGGGCCACAGGCCTGTCTGCGACAGGCCGAAAACAACAGCTGCCGTCGATCCGACACATTGCTCGGGACCGCCCGCCCGCCGGCGCGGGCCGGTCCGCCGGCCGCACTCCGGATCACCAGATCGCCCCAGATCGCTCCAGATCGCCCCAGATCACGGCGTGCTGTACCTCGGGCTCGCCGGCGTCGCGCGGCGGTGGAACTCGAGCACCAACTCAAAGTCGCAGGCCCCGTTGCTGCGCGGCCGCTTGTCGTACGCCATGCGCACGTCAAACAGCGTCTGCTCCTGCAGCATGCGCAGTAGCACGGCGCGCGTCCCGAGGTTGTAGATGCAGCGGTTGACGTCCGACACCTCGGCGCGCGTCGCGAACTCGTAGAGGTAGATCTCATAGTAGCCGCTGAATACGCTCTCCAGAAGCTGATCGGGCAGCACCACCTGGCGGCGACGGAGGGGGTACAGGCAGGGCCCGGGCGGCGGGCGGGGGGCAGAGGGCGTCAGCCGCAGTCGGGCCTGGGCCGGAGGGCGGGGGCGGGGCGGCGACCGCGTGGGTCGCCAAGGTGCTGGAGGGGGTAGGCCCTGGGGCCAATGGGGCCGCACCTTGAAGCGGTTGACGTTCTCTGTGAGTGCCACGTGGTCGCTGTGTATGGTGACGCTGAAGG
>NW_014013189.1:4163-27905 GCF_000611645.1 Monoraphidium neglectum | reverse complement strand
AAGCATCACGCTTGCCTGAGGCTCAAACACCTCCTTGTCCTATTTTGACGGGCGCTTGCCCCTTGCCTCTTGCCCCGCGCCCCCCCCCTCACAGCACTCTGCAGACGGCGCTCAAGACACCCGTGGCCATCACCGCGGTCGACGCCAGCAAGGCGCGCTCCGGCCTCTTCTTCTACGAGAACGGTGGGCCCGCGCCCGCAAGCACGGGGAGCCTGCTGTGCCATTGATCCGGCTGGGGTTGGGATCCAAGGTTGTCATCGTGGGCCGAGAATTTCGCAGCAACCCCTCAAAGTCCTCGCGTGTGTTTGCCGCGTTGCTCTGTACATCCCTTAAATTATGATGCGAGCGTGCTTCGTGGCTCCCCACAGTGCGCAACCCCCTGAAGGACCCCTCAAAGCCGTTGGAGACCAGCGGCTTCACATCTCCGCTGCGCCCTTCAACGATGGGCGACACGGTGGGTGGAACGCGGCTGCTGGGGCGCCATTGCTTGCTCGTGGATGGCTCAGGGTTCGTTCTGTCACCCAACAACTGTGCATGCAATATGCCGGCAACATCGTGAAACCGGGCGGTATGGATGAAGTTTGTATCACGGCGCTGGTCGCCCCAGGACCGGGGCCATGCTGGGCGCCTCGCGCCTGGACCCCGCAGGCGCTCGTGCGCATCCAGAGCCCCATGACCCGCAAAGAGGTGGAGGCCATGACTGTGGCCGACCTAAGTCTTGGGGAGCTCAACCTGGTGGATGTGGAGACGGCGCGGCGCGGGGTGGACGCCCATGGCAACAAGCTATGGGCGCCGTCGATGCAGCTGACCCTGCACGACTTCTACGTGTGAGCGGGGGCGCGCTGCGCTAAGAGGGTGTCGGGACATGCCTGCTGGGACCGTGCCGCCCGACATGCTTAACACGTGCAGCAATGTCTCCACAAAGCTCCATGCAATAACACGTGTATCCAGGTGGTCAGATACGGCAATGTTGGCATGTTTTGGCGTGTTTTCAGCAGAACAAGAAACCAAACCCTCAAGCAACCTGTGGAAGTGATGTTGGGGCCGCCTTTGCCAAACTGTCGCCGCCGCCTGCGACGGTCCGCAGGTGGCAGGTGGCGCGTGCAACCAGCGCAGCCCCCGGGTTCCTGCCACGTGAGTCGGAGGGGATTTGGGTTTGGGATTTACCATGGTGCACGACACTAGCCAGCTTGCCAGCTGGCTAGCTAGCTGCAGCGCCGCACGCCGTCCCCTGGTGCACCCTCACTCATATGAAATCTGCCATGATTCCTGGCGCACAAGATTGATCAACGCGTCACTTCACATCTCACTTGTTCCGCGCCAACCTCACACCTGCCATTCCTGTGAATTTCCTGCAGCCGCTGAGGTGTCGCCTTCTGACGGGCTCACAAAGGAGGACGGCTCCTGGCCACGCCCGCGCACGTGAGCCGGCAACCGGGCGCGATTGCTTGGGAGAGCCGAAAGGCGTCGTGCCGGCGACACCGCGAACCCATGGGATGGACACACGGGCGCGCGCACGCACACACACACACACACACACACACACACACACACACACACACACACACACACACACACGTGTGCGTGTGTGTGTTGACGATGCATTGCATTGCCCGCACATTTGTGTGTGTGTGTGTGTATGCATGTGTGCGTGTGTGCGTGTTTGTGTTACATGCACAACGTAACACAAGGCGTGTGCCCGTCTGCCCCTTGTCAGCACACATGCACACACACACACACACACACACACAAATGTGCGGGCAATGCAATGCATCGTCAACACACACACGCACACGTGTGTGTGTGTGTGTGTGTGTGTGTGTGTGTGTGTGTGCGTGTGTGCGTGTTTGTGTTACATGCACAACGTAACACAAGGCGTGTGCCCGTCTGCCCCTTGTCAAATTGTATTGCATCGGCTCTGTCCACTCCTATCCATGGCTCATGTCAGGTGAAACATCCCCTTGCATCTCCAGTTCACGCCGCTCATGGCCGCCGCCTCTCAACTTCCTTCCAACCCCCAGCTTTGTCGACGGCGGCCTGGCCAACAACGACCCGACCTGGATGGGCGTGGGGCTGATGCTGATGCTGTGGGGGGCGCGCCGCCAGGCGCAGAACGAGGCGTCCAGGAAGGGCGAGCTGCCGGGCGCCGCGCCCAGGCCCCTCACCTTTGTGGACACCGCGGTCTTCAGCGTCGGTGCGCTGCTCCTGGCTGCTGTACCCAGGGCTGAAAGTGATCTGGCGTATTGGGCATGTGCACCTGCACCCCTGTCATGCCGGCGGCACACACATTCCAGGCTGCCTGCTTGTGACGCCGCACTGCATGATTTCGTGCATGCTCGAAGCGCTGTTTGGAGTAGAGTTGGTTGTGTGTACCGCTGATTGGGGGGTTAAGATGTGCACCAGGTTGTTCAGAGCAACTATCAGCACGCTGGCGGCCGCCAAGCTCGCCCGCGGCCGCCCCGCGGCACCGGCAACCAAATTCCCTGGCAGGCACCGGCCAGTCTCAAACGTGGGGCGCGTTGCATGACGGCCCCTCCGGCGGCGACCCCATCACCGGGCTGCTGAGAGCCCTGGCGCTGCTTGGGGACCTGGTGTCTCTGACCATGGCGGTCAACGGAGAGGACAAGCAGAGCATACTCAGGCTGATCTACTGTGAGTCATTTTGAATGTCTGATGATGCGTTTACCCGCGATGGTGATCCTTGATAGTGGTCCCGCTGGCTACCTTTACAGGTAGACAGCTTGCCGTCACCCTTGCCCACCACCCATCCGCTACCACATCGACCATGTGATAATCTGCGTCATCCCATGTGCGCATGTCTCCTTTTGCGGTCCAGATGGCCTCCTGCGCCTGCCAGAGGGACAGTACATGCGCATCCAGCTGCCTTTCGGCGACACAGCCGCGCCCGCGCCCCCCACTGCGCCTGCCACGATCGCCGAGGCAACGGTACCCGCCGCCGCCGGCCCCGACGCGGGGCCGCCGGACGCCGTGCGCGGCGGCACGCGCGACGCGGGGGACGCGCCGGCCGCGAAGCTGGGCGGCGCAAAGGGGGAGGCGGAGGTGACGGGCGATAACGACGACTTCCTGCCCCCAGTGGAGGTGCGCAGCTCTTCCCATGAATTCTGTCACAAATCGTTGCAACCGGTGGTGGTGGTGGCTCGCGTTATGGTGTGGTGACACCTGACACGGACAAGTCACTGGTGTGCGCCATGCACCTGGCAACCTGCCACACAGCCCGCCCAGCGGCGCCGGCCGTGTTTCCTCCCTCGCGCCCGGCCGCCCGCCGCACCGTCACTCTGCTGGACCTCCTTCAATCGCTCGCCCTGCGCGCCTGCCCTCCTGCCTGTACCCACCGCCGTGTCTTGCTGCACCCCGGCAAACCTCGTCGCGTTGCGCTGCAAATCATTGCCCCTCGCCGCAACTTGCGTTGAACCCATTGCACTCTGCTGCATTGCATTGCGGCGTTCTGCGATGCGATGCAACCGGTCTACCACACACTTGCGTCGGCCCAGCTGACGCCCGAGGAGCTGGCTGCGCTCGACAAGATGGACAACCCCGACCCCAAGGTGCTGGCCAAGTATGAGGAGGTGCGGCCATTACACAAACAAGTGGGCGGCACGGCCAACAACAAACAGGCGGGGCCGCGGCAGGGAAGAGGGCCGACTGCGCTCTGCGTGGCCGTCCTGCGGCCCACTTGGCAAGGGGGTTGGGCGCGCAAGGTCCGGCCAAGGGGGGCAGCCACGTCCTGCAAGCCGCAGCCAAGGGGCTGCAGCGAAACACTTGTGCACGTACCAGACTGAAAATGCAGGCGCTCCGCCCTATTCCATGCGTGCTCCGCCAATCCGCGCCGCCCGCCCCCGCCTCTCCATCTTCCAGTCCAGAAAGACCTCAGCCCCCGCTCAACCCCACCACACGCACCCTGCCCCGACCTGCGCTGCGCCCCCCCTCCCAACAACAGGTTGGCCAGAAGCTGGTGGCGCGCAACAAGAAGCGCATCGACTGGTGGGTGCGCTGCTTCCTGCTGGGCCTGGACGACCCCTTCGACGCCACGGCCCGCGTCCCGTGAGCTGCGGCCGGCGCCGTCATAACAAGAAAGTGGACCCGCACGCAGCATCGTTCGCGGGGACTCGAACACCACAACCTACCGGCAGGCAGGCGCCTATGCATCGCGGTTGAACAGGACGGATGGCTGCGCCGGCGCCTGGCAGAGCACAGGACGGGCGCGGTTCGATGTGAGCTGGTATCGTGCTCGGGGTTGGGCGCGTGGGCAAGCAGTAATTGACAGGCCTCCAGCCATATGAGACACACAGCGGGCATGCAGGTATATGAGGGGGGAGCAAGCAAGGACGGTCGCCGCTTGGCAGAGGGACTTTTGGGGCGCAATCGCATGCGATGAACGACCTGCTGTTGTCCACATGCACCGTATTTCTTTGCGCGGCACGTAGAACAAAGGGCGCCACCATTGGCTATCACGCGCCGGCCCTCTCGCCAATTTGCTGTAATGTGACGAACAGTGCGGTTGCGCCTGCTCAAGCTACCCACTGAATTGCAGTTGCAGGCAGGCGCAGCAGGAAATTTGAAAAGGTGCAGCTGCTGCTAGCCATTCAAACTACGCGAGCAGCCAGCGGTATGCAAATCAGCTCAAGGCAAGCCGTCACCAGGGCTGTTGCTGCAGCTTCCATGCGCCCATGCGCTGGCCTGGTGGCTCCTGGAAAGCCAGCACGCAGGGGTGCGGGTCAGATGCAAGGCTCTGACATACCTCTGTCTCCTGGAGCATGAAACGAGTGCACTTTAGTCGCCGAACACACAAGCATGCAGGTCGTGGAGGCCGCGGCCGCCTCAACTTCCACAAGGGTTATACATTCCCATGCAGCAAGCGCGCTCGGTGGCTGCATCAAGCACAGGCAGGCGACCCCCCCCTGTCGCAGCATAAATGCAAGGACCGCGGCTACGCACTGTAGCTAGCCCACTACCTGAGCCGCAACACCACCGGCCTCAATGCGCCACCACAAGGTGCAAAAGCGGTGGCTGCGTTCTTGCTGCCGCGAGTGCCAGGCTGCACCAAAGGTGGGATGAACGGGTAGCCTGTGATGCGAACGCGTCATGGCAGTGTCGAGTCCAGGCCGCAGTCTGCAGCCGCAGCAGCAGCAGGCTGCAGCCACAGCCGCACACAGCAGCAGCAGCAGCAGCAGCAGCAGCAGCAGCCTGCAGCAGCAGCAGCAGTCCACTCTGCGTGCAATCAGGGCACAGCCAACCAGCTTGTGAAAGTGGCAGCGTCCGATTTTGGTAGCAAACGTGATTGTATTGCTGCTGCACCTTCGCCCCTGCGATTCAGCAGGCGTCAGAAAAACAGTGTACGCAAAGGGTTGTGGCCCGCATTGTGGCGCTGCGCTGACAAAAGTTGTTGGGACCCGTGGGTGGGTCCCTGTGGCCGGCCGACCCTGAGCAGGCGGCCGCATCGCGGGACGGTGCGCCCAGCTGGCGCGTATGTCAGCCGCTGCTGCCCTGCCTTAGCGCGGTCCTGCCGTGGCAGCTCACTTAGACTGAATGAGCTGTTGAGGGCATCCCATCGCATCATTTTGACCACGCCGGTCTGCACATGCTGGGTGTCACGGCTTGGTCGCATGATGGGTTCGGCCCCAACGTCTCGGCCCTCCACCTCGGTCTCCTTCCTGGCCACGCATCAACCCGACTCTGAACGGAGGTTCTAATCCCATGCGGATTTTTGTCACGGCAATTAATAGCATATGCGGCGAAGCGGGTTGCGTCGTTGCTGATTGCGTCACACAGCGCCCCATTTGTCAAGTGACCCACTCACCGGCCTGGCCAATTCCAGGCGGCGCTACGCCAGGGTTACTCGGAACTTCACCCACAAGCGATGCCTCAGAGATTCAATAATCGTTCTGATTGACTTGGGAGGACCTTGAGGCGCGGCTTACCCAAATCCCTCGCGCTGTCCAAAGCGGGGCGTCTCGGACCGCCTGGCCTAGAGGAGTGGAGAGAAACCAACAAGGCGAGCGCTGCATGGTCGTTATGTTGAGCCCGCGGCCATCACCCTGATGGCGCCATCCGCGGAGTCACTTGGGCTGGCGACCGCGTGCGCTCAGACGAGTGTGTGCATCAAGCGCCAGCTGACGCCCTGCCGCCTTGCCAGCCCAAACCCATGCAAATGCTCTGCAAATCCTCAGCGGCGCCAACCACCCCTGCTGCGGTGCGCAACGCAGGACCCAAATCGCCACGCCTTCCTGCAACATGAGCGCCAACGATGGTGGGGAACGGCCGGCCTGCGGGACGACGGCCAGGGGGATGGGGTCCGGCGTGCTGCGACGGCAACGCAGCCCACTGCACGCTTGCGAGACCCTGCAGGCTGGAGTTCTCTCCCTGAAGGCACTGGTGCCCCTCGCGCTCGCCGACTGCCCAACACCTGATCAAGCTACCCAGCCAAACCACCCAACCGCGCCCATTCACACGCCCACCCACCACCTTCGCGCCTTGTTGACCCCAGCGGCGATTATCAAGCCGGCTGACCTAGCATCTAGCAACACGTACAAGACGCTGCTGAGCCTGGACGGCGGCGGCCTCCGCGGCCTCGTGTCATGTGAGAGCCGGCGCTGCGCCGCTGCCTCTCAGGGGCTCCCGAGCGCCCGACAGGCAGGCGCCCGGGCAGCCGACCTGCCACTGCAGCCTCCCTCCCTGACCGGTCCCATGCGCGAGTGCGGCGTGTCTTCAGGACCGGCGCCAATCCGCGAATTCGTTCCGTGGCTGTGCCCTCACCTTCTTGCCACGACCGCCACTGGTGCCGTTTGTCGGCCTGGACTGTGGTCGGTCTTTCTGCGGCGTCGCGCACGCATGCGTGCAAAGTCATGCATTCACCACCGCTGCCGGCCCCGCCCGCCACACGGCCCCTTCCCTTCTCTGACCTGAGTGCCTCCCGCCGTGCCTCCTGACCTGACTGTCGTCCTCCCAAATCAGTAGGCTGTCGCAGGCGAGATGCTGCAGGCCCTGTTGATCATGTATTCTCTGCAGACTCCATCACACGTCCACTTTCGCCCCTCCCCATATGCCTCTCCTCTCATTCACCCTTATACTAAACACAATTGCAGGCCAGGTGCTGCAGGCACTGGAGGATTCCATCCGCAAGCTCATCTGGCAGGAGCGCCGCAGGCTCTTCCCCACCGCCACCAGGTGCCAGGCGACCATGCCGGTGCCACCCGCGGCAAGGCGCCCGGCCCCGCCGCCGCGCCGCCACGCACCCCAGCGCCTTGCCGCAGCCGTCCCCGCCGGGCTGCTCCCTCCCCTGAAAACTTCAAACCTGACCCAAAACCCCGGGACCTGAAATTCCACCCCCACCGCAGCGCGGCGCCGGGCGCCGTCCACCTGGACGATGCCGCCGACCTCGTCACCGGCGGCGGTGCCGTCGTCAAGAGCGAGGATGACATCGCCGTCGACCTGGGTGACTGGTTCCACCTGGTGGCGGGCACCTCCACCGGCGGCCTGCTGGCGCTGTACTGTGAGCCTGCCCGGGCAGGGGCTGCGGCGGCCTGGGCAGGGTACACGAGGGGGACAGGCAGGGCAGCTAACAAGCTTTCCTGACCCCTGAGCAGGAATTGGCGGATCACGGCCTGAGCGCGGGGCTGGCCGATCGCCGCTTGTGACTGCAGCCTCGTGGGTGGTCGTGACCGGATCCTAACGCGCTTCGGCGAGCTCGCTGCTGCGGCCCGCGGATGCTGTATTATTCCCTGCGCCCGCCAGCGATCAGAGGAACTGCATTCCAGCAGCGCTATTAACGGCAAAGCGCAGGCGCTTGGGCGCCCAGCCGCGCTATCGTCGCTTGCTGCTCAGCCAAGCTTGGGACTGAGAGGTTGGCAATGCCCGCCACCACGGCGCCTTGTTTGCTGGGCGGGGGCCCGCATCCTCCCCGCCCCTTCACATTTCAGCATGTTTGATTTGATCAGACGCTGCAATCCACGTTCCATCTGCAGTTTCAGCCCGCGGCGGGCGAAAGGACTACTCCGGTGTGAGGCGCGGCAGCGCAGCCGCCGCCGCAAAGATCTACACAGTGGAGGGTGCGTGAGGGCGGGGCATCCGGATCAAATGCGCTTGTCTGAGGGATTGAGCCCAACAACTTGCACACACTGGGCTTCGCGGGGGCGGCAGGGGCCAAACAACGGCGGCAGCCTGGACGACCAGGCTGGCCCACTGTTGGGTAAGGAGGGAAAGCACGCCGACTGGGACCCTGGAGTAGGGGCAGGCCAGCTGGCCGACATGTGTACCTTGTAAATTGGGTCCCTGGCATGGGCCCTGCCGGCGGGCTGACACATTTGTCTTTCCTCCACCTCCTCTGTTTCTTGGCCAGGTCAACGCATCTTTGGGACACCCGGATGGAAGAAGGCCTGGAATGCTATCAGCACAGGTTTGAGTGTGGGTGGTCTGATGCCACCAGCTAAGCGGAGGGGAAAGTTCGGCCAGGAAGGGTAGCAGCGGGTGTTTGCAACAATCCAGATCAGGTCACAGTCACAGGGGCCTGTCGGCCTCATGCCGCATTGTTAATATCGAGCGAGCTCCGGGGCGTGCTGCTGCTAAAGCACTCAAGCAGGCCGTGCAGGAGTCGGATGATGGTCGAATTCACTCGGCGGTTCCGACAGCGCCGTCGACGCCTAAATTGACCCGTGCCATCCCCTATGTATGCCGGCTCCGAATCCGTGTCTCTTCCCGTGTTTACACCCTTGCACTACAAATTGTTTGCCCAGGCGCCAAGTATCAGCACGGCTCTGCGGGCCTGGAGGGTGTGCTCAAGGAAATCTTTGCGAGCGACAGCCAGAGGTGGGCGGGACCCAAACCTGGACAACGCAGGGCTTCTCTGCGCGGCCGAGGGGCTTGAAGTGGAGGGGGGTCTGTTTGGCTGCGTTGGTGGCAAGGGCAGCACCGTCGTTGCTGCCTCGCTGCGCTCAACCCTGCACACCAGAGATTCATTCGGCGTCGGGTCGCGCCTGATGCTCACCAACCACGCGGGTCATCGCCTTGCAATTCCCTGCAGGCTTCCTGCTTCCTGCACCCCAGCTCCAGCGGCCCACCCCTCAACCTCCCCATCCCCCTCCCCCCCCGGCGCCGGGCGCCCCTCGTTCCACCTCCCCTTCCAGCACTATGCAGACGGCGCTCAAGACGCCCGTGGCCATCACCGCGGTCGACGCCAGCAAGGCGCGCTCCGGCCTCTTCTACTACGAGAACGGTGCGCTTCCGCCGACAAGGACCGCTAGCTGGTTGCGCTTTTGGCCGGCTAGGGTCAGGGATTAAGGGGGCCCATGGTGGGCCCGCGTCCGCAAGCACAGGGCGGGGCGCCACTAGCTCATGATGTGTGTCTTTTGTTTGCCGGCTGTGGGTGGACCCTTGAAGGGATGGAGGGAGGTCATCCATGGGCCATGGTGCATGCAGCTGGAGCGGTTCAAGGTTTGCGTGGGGGCGGAGTATGCGTGCAGAAAGAGCCCCCATTGCTGATCACAAAATGTGTCGCGTACTCTGTCCATCGCCCGCTGCCGCGCAGTGCGCAACCCCTTGAAGGACCCCTCAAAGCCGTTCGAAACCAGCGGCTTCACTTCTCCGCTGCGCCGCTCCACCATCCGTGGCAAGGTACGTGCGGCGTGCGGCTGCGGGGCTGCTGCATATGCTTGGTGCGGGCCATGGGAGAGGGCAAGCCCCAACTCCTCATGATGGGGCGTATGCTGCAGCTAGCTGGTGGGAGCCGCCCGCATTGCTCAAGCCCTCAAAGCGGCACGGGGCGGTCGGATGCCGGCAGCCGAACGCACGTGTTCTGACGATGGTTGTTTGACCAGCCTTTGACCATGTCTGCCACGGCCTGCGTGACTTGACGCCTGGCCTGCGCACCACGGATCGAGCCCAGCGTCCGCCACGTCTTTGCGTACCACTTCCCTCCCCCTCCATGCCGCGGCTCCCCCGCCGCGCCACGTGCAGGCGCTCGCGCGGGTGCAGAGCCGCGCGCTGACGCGCCGCGAGGCGGAGACCGTCATCGCCGCCAGCCTGGGTCTGGGGGGGCTCGACCTGGTGGATGTGGCGGCGGCGCGCCGCGGGGTGGACGGCCAGGGCCACAAGCTGTGGCTGCCGTCGGTGCAGCTGAGCCAGCACGACTTCTACGTGTGAGCGGGGCGGAACGCGGTTGTGGTCGTCCTCTGCTGCATGCCTGGCTGCCGTTGCACGGACCGGTCGCCCAGCCCGTGGTGCGGTCTCTGCATGCAGCGGGTATCGGCCGCCTCGAGCGATTGTCGAGTGTGATCCCCTTGTGCCTGCCGCGCCCGACGCATGCGGTGCTTCTTGCTGATTGCCTTGCAGGTGGCAGGTGGCGCGCGCCACCAGCGCGGCCCCCGGCTTCCTGCCTCGTGAGTCTGAAGGGCGGTTTGGGGTTTGGGGTTCGACGATGTGCGCAGCGCCCTTGCACAGTGGCTAGTCAGCTTGGCAGCTTGCTGGGTGAGGGGCTGTCACGCATGACTTCAGCCGTCCTGGCTAGTGGGGCGATCGCTGTTATGCTCAATCCATTGCCATCCAATGCCATGATGCGTGCGTTGTGAGTGTGCGCGCTCTGGAACCCGAGGGTGAACCACACGCTTGCGAGACGCCGACCTCGACCTCGACCTTCACTTCACCTTCCTGTGTGCCGCAGCTGTGGAGGTGTCGCCCTCCGACGGGACCGGCGAGGCGGGGGGCTCCTGGCCGCGCATGTGAGCCTGTCTGCAGCAGTCGCTATGCCGCGCCTGGGCGACATGGGTGGGAAAGGGAGGCCGTTTCGAGCTGCGTTGGGCCGTTCGCCTCAACACTTGCTTCCTGCATTGTTCCTCCAGACGGATGTGCATGGCGGCGTGCACAGGAACGAGCTGGGCCCCATAAACACGTACGTGCCACTGACCCCCATCTCTGACACCGCCCCATGCCTGCATTCCGTCCGCCCACCCTCACCCTGGTGTCTGCTTCTGACAAACAAACCTGTTGCCTGCATTCAACGACGGAACCGATGCAATCCAACCCCCAGCTTTGTCGACGGCGGCCTGGCCAACAACGACCCGGCCTGGATGGGCGTGGGGCTCATGCTGATGCTGTGGGGGGCGCGCCGCCAGGCGCAGAACGAGGCGCACAACAACGGGCGGCTGCCGGGTGCCATGCCCAAGTCCCTGACCTTCCTCAACACCGCCGTCTTCAGCGTTGGTGCGCCGCTCCTGGCCGCTGCATGCTAGCGGCTCGATTAACTGACGCTTGCGAGCGTCCAGAGGGGCCGCCCCTGTGCCAACAGCAAACATGCGCGTACGCAGCAACGCCGCATGCAACACAAGAAGCACACGGGCCCGGGCTGCCGCTGCATCACACACAGCTGCTGATAACGTTCTTGTGCCTGCCAAGCCGAGCGTCAGCGAGTGGAGGCCCCTCAGCTCATGCGGACCAGGCCACCTGCAGAGTGGCGGGATACCAGCGGCCTGACCCGTCTGACCCCCTCCCCCGGTGCCGGCGGCCAAACCCCGCGGCAGGCACCGGCCAGTCGCAGGCGTGCGGGGCGTGGCAGGACAGCCCCGGCGGCGGCAACCCGATCACGGGGCTGAAGGCGGCCCTGGGGTTGCTGGCCAACCTGGTGTCTCTGACCATGGCGGTCAATGGGGAGGACAAGCAGAGCATTCTCAAGCTGATCTACTGTGAGCCATTTGGAATTACTGACCACGTGTCAATGCGTGATGCAAATTCTTGGTTGTTGCTCAACTGCCTGTGCACATGCTGCCATTGCCTGTGCATACAGCTGCCATCACCTACTTATTCACTCTCAGCATCCACCACATGATAATTTATTTCATCCCCCGCACGTTTATGTCCGCGTTGCGTCCCAGATGGCCTGCTGCGCCTGCCAGAGGGGCAGTACATGCGGATCCAGCTGCCTTTTGGCGACACCGCCGCGCCCGCGCCCCCCATTGCGCCCGCCGCGATCGCCGAGGCGCCGGCGCCCGCCGCCGCCGGCCCCGATGCGGGGCCGCCGGACGCCGTGCGCGGCGGCGGCACCCGCGACGCGGGAGACGCGCCGGCCGCGAAGCTGGGCGCGGCAAAAGGGGAGGCGGAGGTGACGGGCGACGACGACGACTTCCTGCCACCAGTGGAGGTGCGCCACTTCCACTGTGCTTGACCTATGCGCGAAAACTCTGGTGACAGGTGATGGTGCTGTTCTCATGTTTTTTGGTGTTGTGACACCTGACACTGACTTGTCACTGGTGCGCGCCAACAACCGGGTGACCTGCTGGTGCGCCCAGCGCCACCAGCCCACCTCCCTCGGGCCCCGGCCCACACTGCACCCCCACTTTGCTGCACCTCCTTAACTTGCTTGCCCCTCGTGCCCTGCCCTCCTGCCTCCATACCCTGACGCACCTTGTTGCGCTCTGCCAAACCCATCACTGCTGCAAACCATCACCCCTCCTCGCAACCAATCGCGCTCCGCTGCGTCCCACTGCAACGTCCTCCCGTGCGGCCGGCCTTCCACACACTTGTGCCCCCCCCCCAGCTGACCCCCGAGGAGCTGGCTGCGCTGGACAAGATGGACGACCCCGACCCCAGGGTGCTGGCCAAGTACGAGGAGGTGCGGCCAGCAGTAAACGAACAGGCGGGGCAGTGGGCAAGAGGGCCAAACCAGCGGCCGACGCAGCAAGGAGGGGGGGGCGTGCCAGGTCCTGTCGAGGGGGGCAGCCACGTCCTGCAAGCCACAGCCAAGGGGCTGCAGCCGTAGATTGTGTACATACAGGCAAAGAAAGCGGGCGCTCCGCCCTATCCCATGCGTGTCCCGACTACCTGTGCCGCCCGCCCCTGCCTCTCCATCTTCCAGTCCCAGACCTCAGCCCCCTCTAAACCCCGCCCCACGCACCCTGCCCCGACCTGCGCTGCGCCCCCCCGCCTCCCAACAACAGGTCGGCCAGAAGCTGGTGGCGCGCTACGAGAAGCGCATCGACTGGTGGGTGCGCTGCTTCCTGCTGGGCCTTGAGGACCCCTTCGACGCCACGGCCCGCGTCGCGTGAGCCACGGACGACGCCGATCAAGTACAGGGAGCCGGCGCGCAGCACAAGCAGTCCCAGGAATCAATCAAACGGGGCAGGCGGCGGGCGGCTGGCAGCGGTGATGAGCAGCGAGCCGTGAGCGCACTTGCCCAATTGAGGGGCTGTTGGGCGCCATGCGCTCGGCAGCTACAGGTTCTTGGCCCTCAGTACATGTGCGTGGTGGACTAGAGTCAATCGAGCAGGCAATACGGCATGGCTGCAGGGGAGAAGAGGAGCTTCTCAGGGGTGCCGGGTGCACGGTCCTGCTGGTGTGTGTATACAACAATGGCATGTGTCGGTCGAGCTGGCTCTTTGCGGGGTCTGTCTGTCTATCTCGCTTTCTTGAGGTTTCCTTTATTTGTCCGTCTCGTGGGGTGCATGGGTAACTCAAGTGCTGCAGTCCAGGGGCACATCAGATTTTGTTGGGATGCGTGTGCGAGCGTGCGAGAAAGCCCCAGCCTTGCTTGCCCTAGACGATATTTGGGCAAAATGGACCTGCCGCATGGTGGCCGAAGGCAATGGACATGGCAATAAAGGACAGCAGTGCGCGTGTGGAGCCTGGCACGTGTCGCAAGGCCGCAAGCCCCTGCTGCGGCAGCGACCCCTGCTGTGGCGGCTGCTGCTGCTGAAGCGCTTTATGTCTGCGAATGCCACGGGTCCAGGTAGCACCCGCCCTATTGTTTGTGAAATGCCATACCAAGGCACACAAGTGGACTGTGCGCTCCGCTGCAATCAGGATCACGTGCTTGTGTTTCAAGCATGCCAGTTGCTGGACTGCCCAGCAGACAGCAGCACCATCTTCACACGCAGAGGTGTTTCATCGATTCCCGCTGTAGCTGGCTGCGGCTTGTCTTGTCTACAGATTCACGCTTTGATATGGCATTCTACACCATTCCAGAGGCATGCGGCGCCCAGTGCATGCGTGCTGCGACCGAGGGCGGCGAGCGGCTCGTGTGGTGCCTTTGCGGCTGCCTTTTGCCGTGTCAGATGCCTTGGCGGGCGCTGCCGTCGCCGCTGCTACGGCTGCTGCGTGGTTGTTCGGTCACCGATGATCGTGGGTCTGGGCATGACGCCGGGGAAGTAGCACTGCACCATGCTGCTGCCAGGCAAACGTGACATTGCGTGGTTTGCTGCACTGGCAACTTCCCAGTGATTCGAGAGGCTTCATCAGTTGTTGATGGTGGACCGGCATGTCAAGTCCTACTGCACGTCAAGTTATCGCAATGTTGCCTTGCAGTCAGACCAGGCCTCGCAGATGTGCAGGTGCATGGCGGCGCACTACCGAACGCGCGTCGCGTGCTGCTGAACATTGCGTTCAAACACGCACGTGGTGCCGCAGATGCCCTAAGGCACGTCAGGAAGCAAATGCTGCAGCGCTCTGTCGTTGCGAGATTGCTATCGGCTCGCATTATAAGGAACAAGTTCCAGACATTATGCCACCGAGCGCCCGCGCGAGTGGACCCAGCACTGCATTATCTGATCTCAGCGACTGGGAGTTTATCGGCCTGGATTTCGCGTATGCAATTGGTCTGAACACTAAGGTACGTATGCCGTGACCAAGAATTTCTCTTCTCACCCGGTGTCAGCTACTCACTACCGTAGTTACGCCTTCACTTCGCTCATTCAACATGCTGTACCAGCGGTTTCCCCGTTTGTTCTAGGCTCCGCACTGCTAGCCCGAGGCGATCAGGCTTTGCAGGTGCGGTTTGCGTCGAAAGTCGGTGCCGCCGCCAACCAAGCCTTGGCAAAGCGCTGCGCGACCGCATGTGCGCAACCGCATCAGCTGCATACATGCGCGCACATTGAACGCAGAAAGCAGGATATACACACGAGCGCGACAAGCGATATCCCTGGAGAAACGCGCCACAGCGGCATCGCCCAGGGCAGCAGGCCCAGATCTTCGACACCACCGCCCAGATCAGCCGCAGCTGCAGCAGCGCCCCCGCTGCATCCGGGGGAGATGTCGCCCCACCAGCCTCGCGTCGTGTCCCTGCTGCCTTCAGCAACAGAGATCGTCTGCGCCGCCGGCGGCGAGGCGCTGCTTGTCGGCCGCAGCCACGAGTGCGACTGGCCGCCGGGCGTCCGTGACCGGCCGGTGCTGACAGCCGCGCGCACCAAATTCGTGGACAGCCAGCAGATGCACGATGCGGTGGGTTTGTTGTAACAACACTGGGACGCATTTCCGCATGGGTTGTCGCGAGCCGCGCGCTGCCAAATCAAGAAAGGTTGCGCGCCGTGCGATGGCGCCTCTGGCCGCCGGGCGTGAGTGAGGCCAGCCTCGTGTGTTCTGACAGTGCAGCGACGGGGCCAGGCGTGCTGCGACGACGTCGGCTGCTCCTTGAAAGCAACCTCGGCTACTTTTTCAAACATCATTAGCGGCTGTATCGTCCGCCGCGGCGTATTTATGACGCGCCCCGCCCTGCCCTCAAACACACGCTCGCTCTGCCCTTTTGCCGCTGACAGGTGGTGGAGACCCTCAAGAAAGGTGGGCGGCGCTCAACACCTTGGACGGGGGCCAATACGCTAAGCCTCGGGCTCTCCGAGCTCTCGCCCATGCGTCAATCATGCATGCATGCACTTGTTTGAGACTCGATCATGCATGCATGCATTCGTTTGGGACTCATGCATGCATGCAAGCATGCATGCACACCACCACGCATGCATCGCGCGCTCCCGCCTCCGCCCCCCAGACGGCGACGCAGGCATGGGGCTGTACACCGTCGATGCTGCCCTGATGGAGGAGCTGGCCCCTCACATTATAGTGACTCAGTCGCTGTGCGAGGTGGGGCGACGCTTGCAGGGGTAGCAGAGGGAGGGGGGGGGGGGGGGGGGCCGTGCACAGCGATGATGCAGCTCCCTTGCAGAGAAGAGCTGATGCATGCACAAACACATGCGCGCACACACGCATACACACGCATACACACACACACACACACACACACAGATACAAACACACCTGCATGCATACACACATCTTGAAACGCACAAGCACGCACACAAACCTGCATTTGCACCTGCACCTGCACACAAACACATACATAATGGTAATGCTTGAACTTGAGACTAGCAAAAGCTGAACCCCTTTCATGCTCACACCTTATGCAGGTATGCTCTGTGGACATGCGGCTGGTGGAGAAGTTGTGCGGGCAGCTGCGGCCACGCCCCAACATCATCAGCCTCAACCCCTTCTCCCTGGATGAGGTTCTGCAGGTGTGCGCCAAACGCACGAGTGTATGTGCACGTGCACGTGCATGCACACATGTTCTGGTGTGTGCGTGCTTGCATGCATGCATGCTCGCAGGCGCGCGTTTATGTGTGTACATGCATTCATCCAAGGACCTTTTCTCACCCAGCGGGTCTGGAGTAGTAGCTGCGTACTGCTTGTAAACCCAGCTGTATGGCGCGATGCAAAGTGCCAATGCACCTTCCTTTGCCTCCTCACCCCGCAGGACTGCCTGACCATCGGCGCAGCGATGGGCAAGGAGGAGGAGGCGGAGCGCGTTGTGGAGAGCCTTCGGGGCCGCGTGGACGCGGTGCTGGCGTTTGTGGCCTCTCAACCGCCGCTGGCGCGGCCCACAGTCGGCTGGATGGAGTGGACGGAGCCCATATTCGTGAGTTGAACAGGCGGTGGCGGTTTTAGGGATGTAGAGGGCGATCGGCGCAAGAGATTGAGTGAACAAATGTCTCAACCTGATGAATGTCTGTATTGCATTGAGTGCAATGCATCAGGCTTGCTGCGAGCCGTCTGACACAGGTGGCGCGGCTGATGGGGTGGCTGGTGGGCAGATTGGCATGCCATCCCCGTCCAGCTCTGCCCTGCCCTGTCCGGGCCCCGACCCCCACGCAGTGCGCAGGCCACTGGACGCCGCAGCTGATCGGGATGGCTGGGGGGCAGCACCCCCTGAACCCGCCAAAGTAAGAAGTCCTTTCAGTTTCAGGGGTTTCCAGTTGTGCGGAACGCGGAATCTCACCGGGTGCTCTATTGGGCTTTGCAAACGGAGTCTCTGCAAGCAAGGACAACGTCCGCAATGCTCCACTGCGGCAAAACCTCGCAAGGCGGTTGCTTGTTGCGTGACAGCTGCAAACCGCCGCCGCCGCGCTCTTAGTCTTTGCAGGGACGGCGCTGGTGCGGCGGCGTCTCGCGCCATCCACAATGATGAGGTATTTGCGTGCTAGCACACAAGATGGGTGGCTGAACGGGGCCAGCGGCTCGTCCCCTCCCCTGCGAGCAACTGACCATCTTCATGCATCTTGGAGCAGTGGGGTCCGCACCAGCGCCTGAGCCCCCCGCCACCGCCACGCCATCGCGACTTGGTACTTGCTGAGCACGCAGCTCTCCTGCAAAGCCAGGGGGACCGTCCTGGCCAGCTACCACTTGTCTGTCAGCGCTTTTCGAGCCAACCCTTTGCGTGCATGCAGCCGTGTGCCCATGCACCACAACCCACCGCCCACCTCCCCACCAGTTTGTGGCGTCGGACCCGGACTGGGTGGTGGTGGCGCCCTGCGGCTTCGACATGGACCAGACCAAGAGGGAGCTCGCACGCATCACGGGGCAGGTGGGCGGTCGCGATCTGAAACCAGATCCCAGTGTCGGCAGATATGCAGACATGCAAACTTGAAATTACTTCTAAGCTCTTGCTTTTCACGTTTGACATCACCAAAACAAGGCAGCGTTTGGCTTGCACTTAAAGTGTGTTTTCTGGCCAGCTCAGAACCTGCTGCTCAACTACAAACGCCCCTGTCAACTCTTGCTGCGGGGCCTATTCGCTGACCGGGCGCGCCCGACCCAACCCCGCTGCCAGGACTGGTGGCGGGGCCTGAGAGCAGTGAGGGAGGGCCGTGTTGCCCTAGTAGACGGCAACCAGGTGGGGTGCCACTGGGGGTCCGGGGTGCAGGTCCCACTGGCGGGACCATTGTGACACGGCCCCGGTAGCTAGATAGGTTACATGAGTCGTGGTGCTATCCCATTGTCTAGCTTGTGCCGGCAGCCCGCCCCTGAAACCAGCCCTGATGCTCGCGTGCTGAAGCAAGATTAGTGCTAGAGCAGCGGCAGGGCAGCGAGGGCGGCTCCCGGGCCCCCGGCCAGACCATTCTCAACGCCCCTGTCCCCGCCACAGCTGCCTCTGTCCATGTAGCGACGGCCCCGCCGCCCCGCCCCGCCGCCAGATGTTCAACCGCCCGGGGCCGAGGCTGGTGGAAGGGCTTGAGTTCCTGGCGGGGCTGCTGCACGGCCGCCACGACCTCATCCCGCAAGGTGGGGCGCCGCGGGGACGACGGCCCTGCGCGCTCCCGATGGCTGGCGCGGCCCGCGGCGGCCTGCGCTCGCATTGCAGCGCTGAGGCCTCAGTCAACTCGGCCCCCGCAGGTGTCTCCAGACCCGCAATGCCGTCCGTGTCTAAGCATTCACATGTGCTTGTACAAGAAATGCTTTCGCTTCCCCTCCTGCCTACATTCTGCAAACCGGTGCCCGTCCGCTGGTGGCCTCTGCCCACAGGTTTCCCCTGGGAGTGGTGGCGGCCGGCGGAGGACGAGGGGGCGCCTGCAACCGCGGTGGTGAACGGCGGCTCGGCCGTGGCTGGTGGCGTCGACGGCGCCGGGGCTTAGGGTGGGTTCGGCACGCCAACGTCAGCAACAGGCACCAACCGGTCTGCGCATCTTCCCCCATCCATTAATACTCTTTGGATTGCATAGGACACAATTTGTTGGTGCTGTTGTTCTTGTTGCTGCTGTACCTTTCGACTCTTTCAGGGCTGTGGCCGAAAGAGCTGCCACTTTTTGCAGCCAAACAACCTCTTGCGCGCTGCCTCAACATTGCGGACATGTGCGTTGACTGTTGTGTTACAGTACATGCATCAGTGTACTGCTGCGCAGGCCGCTTCGCGCTGTGAGTCCCGAGGACAAGTCACTGTATGAGGTGCAAGAGATCTGATACGGGTGACGTAAGGGTTCCCCATTTATTCATGTGACGCAGTCATGCCATACCTGAAGGCGTGCGAGACTCTCGTAGGGTGCAGGAAGATCGCGGTGAACGAGCTGCGGCGAATCGCGCGTCGGTGCAGTGGCCGTGGGCAAGTGCGAAAGCGCTGGTCTGGGGCGGGCCGCCTCGCCGCCCTGCCGGCGGTGCGGCGGACGGGCGCCCCGGGTAAGCCATTAGAAGTATGTGAGAACGAAAAGCTGCGAAAAGCTACAACTGGGCACGGCCATTCCA
Source organism: Monoraphidium neglectum (assembly GCF_000611645.1). Classification (NCBI taxonomy): domain Eukaryota; kingdom Viridiplantae; phylum Chlorophyta; class Chlorophyceae; order Sphaeropleales; family Selenastraceae; genus Monoraphidium; species Monoraphidium neglectum. The sequence continues at coordinate 8,630 of NW_014013189.1, read as the reverse complement.
GGCCAGCATGTCGGTTGTATGACGATGCTCCACAGCATGCGCCGCACCGCCTAGGTCATGCAACCTGCCAGAAATTCCGTGATACTATACTGTACGGTATTCTGGGCGACACACACATTCAGGAATGTTCACACATACAATGTGCACGGCACAAGAGAACAAGCACAACACAGGACGAAGTGACACCCAGTTGCATGCCATGCGCGTATCAACCCAGGGCAGCTTTGTCAGGTAGAGCAGGCCCCTTACGCCCAAATGCTTTGGTGATGGGTGTCAAGCAGGCTGCCATACAAAACACAACAAACAGCGGCAAGGCCAGCCGCATCCCGCCCGACAAACGGTATGTACATGCCACATTAGTTGTGGCCGGTGTACGCAGTCGTGCGTGCGTGACAGGTGCTGCAGGCGCACCCCTGCGCCGCTCACCACCCAGGTGGGCCCCTGCAGGTGACACCCTGAAAGCGATGGGTGACGCCCTGGGGTTACTGCCAGGTCACCGTCTCACAGAACTCTGAGCTGACGTACTTGCAATACCACGGCACGAGTCCAAACTCCCGGGTGAGCATGCGTATCTTGGTCCACTGAACTTCACGCCAGGTGGTAAGGGGACCTACGATGCCCTTGGTGTCACCGGAGTTTGCCTGGGGAGTGATTGGCGGGTTTGTGCATGCCGAGGGGATGGAGGAGGCGGGGGGGTCTCAGCAAGGCGGCTCGACAGCTGACAAATTGGTTGGCGACGAGCGGGGGGAATGGTTTGGGTCCATGTGCTGGCGGTCCGGTTTGGCAGCCGCTGTGCCTGTACCTGTTCTCGTACCACCCAGCCCCGACAGCACTGCCGACCCAATCCCTGGTAACTCCATCCCACCGCCTCGCCCCCCTCCACCTGCCGTCAGCAAACTTGCTGTCACCCCTAATCTCGCACACCTGACATCATCCCCCAATTCACACCAGCCTCATTAAATTATCCCCCTTTTTGATGAAGACTATGCCATCTCTACCCTTCCCGCCGCGCAAAGCTGCTTTGAAGGGGGCAGACCCCTGCAAAAACTCCACAGCCAGGCTGCTCCTGGCCCACGCCCCCGCCCCCTTGCCGCGTCCGACCCAGCTCCTGCTCCCAGCCCACCGCCACGCCACACCCGCCCCAACCGACGCCCCAGCCGACGATCCAACCGCCACATGACTCACGTTCCAGCTCCACCACATCCAGCTGGCGGGGCCGTTCTGCCAGCTCAGCCCGTTTAGGTACCTGCTCAGCAGCTTCAGCCACTTGGCGTCCCTGGCGCTGTAGCTAGTGGTGTCGGCGTTGGCGACGCCGTTGTCGCCGCCGTCTGCGGCGCCAAACTCGCCAATGAGGAGGCCGACGTCGCGCAGCGCCTCGCCCTGCGCAGATTGAGATGCGAGCAGACGCGCAGCAAGGGGAGACTCAAAGCCTCGCAACCTCGCGCCGGCTACCCTGACAGTGTGCAGAAGCAGCTGCGCAGCGCCGGGCCCCGCGTAGAGTGCGTCGCCCCAGGCCGTCGCACTCGCTGCGACCGAGCCTGCCCCCCCCCCTCCTGCATGCTGTCCATGCGCCCACCCACACCTTGCTTGTCTTGTCGAGCCCCAGCGACTTCCAGCCCCATGAGATGTCCCACTTCCAGGTGATCTCGTCGTCTTGGTCCTCGGTCTCTGCTGGGACGCCCGTGATGCTGGCGGGGTAGAGGTGCGGCGACACCACCACCTGGAGAGAGGAGGGGGCGTACGTATGGCGACACATGGGGCTTGTTTAAGGGCCTGCATAGAAATGCCGCTTTCGTAGATTTTAGGGTTTTGATCAAGGGTGATGGGGCGGCGCCTAGGACAGGCGCATGACCAAATGGCCGGCCCCGGCAGGCGTGCCAGCCGAGCCCCCTGTTTTGAGGGCGGCAGGCCCAACGGACGCCCGAGGGCATGTTTCAGCAGGGGCCGTACAGAGCGGGGATGCGGCAGGTGTGTTGTGGCGCCCCGCGCTTGCCTGGTTGGGCATGGCGGCCTTGTTGATGGCAAAGGGCCCGATCTTTTTGAACTCCTCGTAGGCAAACATGCCGCTGGGGTTGCTGAGGTTGTATCGCGACACAGTGGGGCCGTTCGTGATGAAGCCGTCGCCCCACTTGAGGCCTGAGGTGTGGTTGTGAGGCGTTTTGTATTGCGTGGGGGTGGGTCGCGGGCGGACTGGATGGAGCATGACAACGCGTACAGGAGCACGCGTTGAGAAGGAAGAGTGGACGACCCGCGATGTCGCCCCAGGCAGGGCCAAAGAACGGATGAGTGCAGTCTGGGCGAGGCTGCTGCAACCGGGTGATGTCGTCTTGTCCGCATCGCCCCTGGTCGACGACGCTGACGCCACCCACGCGCAGGCCCCCACACCCTGTACACACAAACTTTTGCTCGCCCATCCGCCCGCTCCCCTGCGCACCCGGGAAGTAGCCGCTGGCGCACGAGGCAAACTTTCCGCGCTGCTGGTCTTGCCCCATGCCCTCAATTAGGACCGGCACGTCCCCGTCGACCGCGTGGATGGCCGAGGCGGCCGACGCGTACAGCCACGCGCCGGGGGCGCAGGCGGGGCCGGAGGCGCCGGCCGGCGCGCAGGTCTTGTCCCACTGCGGTTTGAGGCGGGGTGGGTTGCGGGGAGGTTATGTTTTCAATTTGCTGATCGCTTCAATGAGTTGGCAGGGCGAGTTTCGGTGCTGGGGATGCAGGGGGCTGACTCGGCGTTGTCTCCAACGCATCTGCAGGATATGAATGGGGATGTGTCTGAGACGGCTGCTCCGAACACCAAACGTAGCCCGTGGCATTTAGCCCGCTCAACGTCGCCGAGCATCGCCACCTGGCTGCCGGCGGGCGCGCCCGCCGCCCGGGCAAATTCGCGCACCTGGCAGCCCCAGCGGCTTGGGTCGGTTGCCAGGTCAGCGAGCACGCGCCCCTTCATGTGCTTGTACTGGGGCAAGTCAGCAAGCATGCGCCACAGGTTCTGCCAGTTCCTGGTGAAGAGCTGCGGCGACGCCACGTTCGGCTCGGGGTCGCGCGCCGAGCTGAAGGTGAGGACGGCGTACATGCCCTGGGACACGACGTACTGCACCTGCCACAGCAGCCTGGCGGCGGATGGCGGGCGGATGGTCGGAAGGCGGCTCCCAAAGTGCTGGACGGCACTTGTGCAGGCGAAGGCTTGGGGCCGTGTGCTGCGCAACAGCATCACCCCTGCCTTGCGCCAGCGTACTGCTACCCATTTGCCCTGCTCTGTTTTGACGTTTGCCCCGAGTTGTATTCGAAGCGCAGCCTCTGCGCAAACGCCGCTCACCTCTGTATGGCAGGCACGTTTGGGCCCTGAGGCAGGTACCAGTTGCACATCGTCAGGTTGAGCTGCCCCTGGCCGCCCCTGTAGCTGGGGGTGAACGGCGCCGACCAGGGCAGGTTGCACTGGGGGCTGCCCTTGACCTTCGGCGGCGGGTGCTGCGGGCCGGTGTACTGCGCGCAGGGTGGGCGTCGCAAGGGCGGCGGAGGAGCGGAGAGGCGGCGGGATTCAATGGTGTTTTGGGAGCGCAGCCATCGGGAAGCGAGCAGCTGCTGCGCTGGCCTCTCGCATTAACAGCCCATCACAGCAATTAGCGGAGGCCATATCCCAACAAATCGGCACCACCTCATCTAATCACCCAAGATAGTACCCGACCCCTCAACCCTCTCACCCTCGGAAAGTCGAACTTGCCGGTGAGCCCCTGATCGGCCACCAGCTTTGCCAGGGCGGGGTCTATCGTCTTGCCCCAGGCGATGGTGGAGTCCGGGTCGATCATGCACGGGAAGAACTCGGTCTTGCCGGTGCTCGGGGGCGGGATGTCCTTGTTGAGGTCCGCAAAGCTGGAATTTGGGTGGTAGTTGAGGTTTGGCAAAAGGGATCGTATCATGGGAGGATATCAGGGGTGTTGCACAGCATCAGCGGTAGCGCGGAAGGACGCGGGGCCGCTGGTGGGAGGTCGGCAGGAGTCCACAAGGCGTGTGTGGTATGGGGGCATGAGCACGCGGGCAGGCTTTCGTGCAACGCTGCCATGTACGCAACTCCGCGCTGCAGCGACCCCCGCGGCCGCTGATGCCGTTCCCTTGGACATCAAGGACCCCGGCCGCGAGACGCCATGCCGCCGTGTTTTGATGCGCCCACGCACCACACATTGTCAACACCCGCCCCCAGGAATGATCCCTGGCCTGGGCCTGGGCGGGGCAGGGGCAGTCTCTCACCTGAAGGGTATTCTGACAGAATTGAACCCGAGCAGCTTCATCCTGTAGATCACAGTCGCAAAGTCGTTAGTCATCGTCCGCTTGCCCCAGAACCGGATGCCCCCGAGCCGCTGGATCCCCGCGGCTCCAATCGCAGGGTAGGGGTAGTGGGGCGGGATCTCGCCGTCCTGCTGGCAGGGGGGCGTGCTCGCCGTGAAGTTGTCGTCGCAGAACGCCTGGGGG